>NC_074699.1:952234-1013767 GCF_029448725.1 Salvelinus fontinalis
CTTTTCATATCAAATATTTTTCAGAGCTGATTGGTCAACAGAACAATTAGTGAAAAGAATGATCATAATTGTGTTGCCTATGTGATACCTGGAGTTCTGCAATGGATCCTGTGAGCTGCAGGGGAGCGATATTTTCACTCATGTACTGCTTCCTGTCCTCTAAAGACTGGGCTTCCTCTTCCGCTATCAGTTCCTGGGCGATCTGGAGCATCAGGCTCTGAGGGACAGCAACAACACAGCAACCAGGGTTTTTTAACCGACTTGACAGATGCTTTATCTGAAGCATTTTACATTTGCATGACATTTATATTTCAATTGGAGTGTTGATGTAGTTACGGTAGAAGGTTTGAATCCTAAGCAACCTACCTACACATCGCTGGAAGTACAATACCAACATAGTAGGTCAAAGCTGTGGGCTGGAAAACCTTGGTAGAGCATGGGTGGAACAGGCATTGTGGTGCTCGTGTGAATCACTGTTTTTCGGCTTCAGACCAATGCCTATTCTCACTTAAAATGTAGTTGTTTTTAATATAGTCATGTCTTACTAAGGGATAGGCCTCAAAACAGTGATTGCCTTTAATATTTTTGATTTGTTAATATAACATTTGTTATCAAAAAGTGGTTGGATTGTTTGTATAAATCATACAAATCACAAGTGGTATTTTTGTCATGATGTTTAAGAGGGAAGAGAAGCTGTTTATATAAGATCTCTGTTGAGTCACTAACTGGATAGAATCTTAGAGAGGTCATGAAGAAGTCATGTTGCCGTTGGTTACCTTCAGATGATGCTTGCGGCTCGATGACATCTTTTTCCTGTCAGAAAGAGTGAGTACAACTAATGTCATTCTCTTGTTGTTCAGGAACAGGTACGACCATTTTGTTCCGTTTTGTAAAAGAAAGACAATTCTCGATATGTGCTAAATATTCTGTAAACTTTTTCCTAATGTTGAAATCCACTTTTACTCACTCAGACATGATGGCTGTTTGGTATTTTCACCTTTCTGAGGAAGAAGTAAAAACACTTTAGTTAAATTATATTCTGCTGGTTTTAAACAATGACTTCCATCCAATGAAAAACGACACAAAGTTGTACGTCTGCCATGACACACATGCGCCAGTTCCAAGAAAGATCCCCTATCATGTTCCTTATTCCTTTACTTAACAACCAAATCATCAAATGATCATAGTCCAGCTTTTTCCTCCAAATGCCAGAGCGGTGGATCGGATTACTATGGCTGCGTTTACACATGCAGCCCAATTCTGATCTTTTACCCACTAATTGATCTTTTGACCAATCAGATCAACTCTTTTAGCCAATCAGATCAACTCTTTTGTTAATAATTAGGCAAAAGCTCAGAATTGGTCTGCCTGTGTAAAGGCAGCCCTTGTGGCTGTTGTCTAATCCCTTCACTCCTCATGGTGGTATGTTTAAAGGCTGTTGTCTAATCCCTTCACTCCTCATGGTGGTATGTGTAAAGGCTGGTGTCTAATCCCTTCACTCCTCATGGTGGTATGTGTAAAGGCTGGTGTCTAATCCCCTCACTCCTCATGGTGGTATGTGTAAAGGCTGTTGTCTAATCCCCTCACTCCTCATGGTGGTATGTTTAAAGGCTGTTGTCTAATCCCCTCACTCCTCATGGTGGTATGTGTAAAGGCTGTTGTCTAATCCCCTCACTCCTCATGGTGGTATGTTTAAAGCACTACACCAGTCCACAGTTGTGTGTGCATACTGCCACCTGGTGAGAAGATTGTGAAAAGTCAACAAATCCAAAAATTTGCCCTTGCATCCCAAATGGCACCCTATTCCCTATATAGTACACTACTTTTGACCAGAGTCCAATGGCACCCTATTCCCTATATAGTGCACTACTTTTGACCAGAGTCCAATGGCACACTATTCCCTATATAGTACACTACTTTTGACCAGAGTCCAATGGCACTCTATTCCCTATATAGTGCACTACTTTTGACCAGGGCCCGTGCACTATATAGGGAATAGGCTGCCATTTGGGATGCAGTCCCGGAGCCTTCTAGAAGAGTCTTCAGTCAGGTTTCAGATCTCAATTACACAATAAGAGCGAGTACTAAAAACAGCCTCCATAAAATCTATCAACAGCCAACTATTAAAGACATGACATGACCGCTTGTGGTGAATGTACTGGGTCACTAGAATACATTAGATTCAGTTCTAGGTGACCAATCAACCCAACAAGCAAAACAGCTTTTACAAATGACTAAAGCTGGTCTCCACAACATGAGAACCTGGTTCACAGTGTGTTTCCACCATGTAGTAACATGACTCAACTGAGCACAACATCAGAGGCAATACAGCATGTAGCCATGCTTCCCTTGGTCAGGGAGAATTCTTCCCTTGGTCAGGGATCCTTCTTCCCTTGGTCAGGGAGTATTCTTCCCTTGGTGAGGGATCCTTCTTCCCTTGGTCAGGGAGTATTCTTCCCTTGGTCAGGGAGCATTCTTCCCTTGGTCAGGGAGCATTCCAGGAACTCTTTCTATTAGTAGGTTACTAAGGTAAGCATGCCTGTCTTGGTATCATACACATACAATAAGTCTATTTATTTATTTTATTTAACCTTTATTTAACTAGGCAAGTCAGTTAAGAACAAATTCTTATTTACAATGACGGCCTACCCCGGTCAAACCCTGACAACGCTGGGCCAATTGTGTGCCGCCCTATGGGACGGTTCTGACTTTGAATATGTGGACAACTGTAAATACCTAGGTGTCTGGTTAGACTGTAAACTCTCCTTCTAGACTCACATTAAGTATCTCCAATCCAAAGTTAAATCTAGAATCGGCTTCCTATTTCGCAACAAAGCCTCCTTCATTCATGCTGCCAAACATACCCTCGTAAAACTGACCATCCTACCGATCCTTCACTTCGGCGATGTAATTTACAAATTAGCCTCTAGCACTCTACTCAGCAAATTGGATGCAGTCTATCACAGTGCCATCCGTTTTGTCACTGCGACCTGTATGCTCTCGTTGGCTGTTCCTCTCTACATATTCGTCGCCAAACCCGCTGGATCCAGGTCATCTATAAGTCTTTGCTAGGTATAGCTCCACCTTATCTCAGCTCACTGGTCACCATAGCAGCACCCACCCGTAGCACACGCTCCAGCAGGTATACTTCACTGATCATCCACAAAGCCCACACCTCCTTTGGTCGCCTTTCCTTCCAGTTCTCTGCTGCCAATGACTGGAACGAACTGCAAAAATCACTGAAGTTGGAGACTTATAGTTCCCTCTCTAACTTTAAGAATCAACTGTCAGAGCAGCTTACCGATCGCTGCAGCTGTACACAGCCCATCTGTAAATAGCCCATCCAACCAACTACCTACCTCATCCCCATATTTATTTTTGTTTTTTTGCTGTTTTGCACACCAGTATTTATACTTGCACATCCTCATCTGCACACATATCACTCCAGTGTAAATTGCTAAATTGTAATTACTTCGCCACTATTGGCCTATTTATTGCCTTACCTCCTAACTTCATTTGCACACAATGTATACAGATTTTTCTATTGTGTAATTGACTGTACGTTGTGTAACTCTGTGATTGTTGTTTTTGTCGCACTGCTTTGCTTTATCTTGGCCAGGTCGCAGTTGTAAATGAGACTCTCAACTGGCCTACCTGGTTAAATAAAGGTGAAAAATATATTTTTAAACTCCCAATCACGGCCAGTTGTGATACAGCCTGGAATAGTCTATGCCTCCCAGAGGAACCACTATGTTACAAAGTCTTCATCATCATCAACAACAAGTATAACATAAAGCAAAAGGTTGGACATAAAGTATACAATGTGTTACATCACTAAATAAAGTATTTTCTATTCAAATTGAACATCTATGTTTTCTATTATTTTTCTGTCAACTGAAATACAGTGGAAAACACAATGAAAACACTGAAAGAGACATAGGGAATGAAACTATCTGCTAAGTTTAGCTACACGTCTCCTGATTGACAGATCTGATACTGTGTGAGGTATCTGCGGTTCTCACCACGACTTGGCTGTTACAGACACATGAAAACACTGAAAGAGACATAGGGAATGAAACTAGCTGCTAAGTTTAGCTACCGGTCTCCTGATTGACAGATCTGATACTGTGTGAGGTATCAGCGGTTCTGTTACAGACAGAAACAAACAACCTGCAGCCAGGACACGTTCTGAAGTGCCTAAGATTGTTCCTAAAGGTCTTCACCTTCAAACAGGAAATTAATATTCCTATTCACTGTAATACTTGGAGTATTACTGAGTATTACTGACTATTACTAACTATTACTGACTATTACTGACTATTACTGACTATTACTGACTATTACTAACTATTACTGACTATTACTGACTATTACTGACTATTACTGACTATTACTGACTATTACTGAGTATTACTGACTATTACTGAGTATTACTCTACAGACCCGACAGGCTGTCACATTGTCACCGTTTTGTGATCATAAGAATAAAATAGAAAATACATGTCATTTAAATAGATCACTAAACAATAGATATTAATTTTTTTTTAAACGTATAGTGAAACACCAGCGATATGAAGCCAGAACCACAGATAGCCTACATATGTTAACTGAGCCACAATCTATTTTCTAATCAAACATACCAACATAGACAGCATGTCTTACCGGCCCCATATTTAAAACACACCCTGGGGTAACTTTATAGGCTTGAATGTCGGTGCTAAGTTGTTGATGAGGTCGTTGGCCCCAGTTGGTGGATGGGCCCAGAGACAGGTGGAATGGAAGCATCCTCAGATTATAAAGTAATCATGTCTGCAGGATATCTGGTGTCACCTCAGTGAGATAAACCAACCTAAAGGAAAACTATCCCATGAATCTAGTCTGATTCAGGGATAGGCTGCCTGTATCATCTGTCATTAATATGGATCTAGTCTGATTCAGGGATAGGCTGCCTGTATCATCTGTCATTAATATGGATCTAGTCTGATTCAGGGATAGGCTGCCTGTATCATCTGTCATTAATATGGATCTAGTCTGATTCAGGGATAGGCTGCCTGTATCATCTGTCATTAATATGGATCTAGTCTGATTCAGGGATAGGCTGCCTGTATCATCTGTCATTAATATGGATCTAGTCTGATTCAGGGATAGGCTGTCTGTATCATCTGTCATTAATATGGATCCTGTATCATCTCTCATTAATATGGATCTAGTCTGATTCAGGGATAGGCTGCCTGTATCATCTGTCATTAATATGGATCTAGTCTGATTCAGGGATAGGCCGCCTGTATCATCTGTCATTAATATGGATCCTGTATCATCTGTCATTAATATGGATCTAGTCTGATTCAGGGATAGGCTGCCTGTATCATCTGTCATTAATATGGATCCTGTATCATCTGTCATTAATATGGATCTAGTCTGATTCAGGGATAGGCTGCCTGTATCATCTGTCATTAATATGGATCTAGTCTGATTCAGGGATAGGCTGCCTGTATCATCTCTCATTAATATGGATCTAGTCTGATTCAGGGATAGGCTGCCTGTATCATCTGTCATTAATATGGATCTAGTCTGATTCAGGGATAGGCTGCCTGTATCATCTGTCATTAATATGGATCTAGTCTGATTCAGGGATAGGCTGCCTGTATCATCTGTCATTAATATGGATCTAGTCTGATTCAGGGATAGGCTGCCTGTATCATCTGTCATTAATAAAGTGGTTTGTCATGGATCAGAAAATGTTCTCATTCTGAAATGCTTTTTCCTAAATTACTTTTGACATTTGGGGAATTTGGTTCACTGTGACATCTCAGATATCATTTTTTAAACATTAGGAGGAGATTTAAATGTCTGTGAGGTTCCCATCCATCATTGGCAATACTAATCGTAAAAGATGGCGTGCCTTTGAAATGCCTATAGCCTTTAATAATGCGTGGGTCCACATCCTGCTTCACGTACACTAAGATACATAAGACACTGTGAACTCACACAACTTCAGACTCAAACACTTTTCTGACAATTAAGGAATTCATTGTATTAAACCGTTACGACATCGCTGTATGATCTCTTCTTGGATTCATACACTTCACACATGAATATGAACATTCCTCAACACACAGTTAACCAATTAACCAATCAGATACATTATGAGGTAGAGAGTGGAAAATACCTTGATGAAGGAATCAGCCGTAACTGTAACGGGTGTCCTCCTCCTCTTCAGACGAAGAGGAGGAGTAGGGATTTGACCAAAACGCAGCGTTGTGATACGACATGAATATTTATTAAACAAGACGAAGACGAAACACGAAAAACACTTGAATAAACTACAAAACAAATAAACGATGTAGACAGACCTGACTTGAGAACTTACAATAGACGAAGAACGCACGAACAGGAAACAGACTACATACATGAACGAACAAACCGAAACAGTCCCGTGTGGTGCACAGACACAGACACGGAAGACAATCACCCACAAACAAACAATGTGAACAGCCAACCTTTATATGGTTCTCAATCAGAGGAAAAGTCAAACACCTGTCTCTGATTGAGAACCATATAAGGCTAATTACAAGTGACCTAAACATAGAAACACAAAACATAGAATGCCCACCCCAACTCACGTCCTGACCAACTAAACACATACAAAAATAACAGAAAACAGGTCAGGAACGTGACAGTAACGTATTGGTTTTAACAATTAAATGTAGATTTTTCTAATCAACAATCCATCACGCTACTAACTGACAACGACGCATTCCTCATGTTATCACCTCATCATGACCAAACACAGGACTCCATCAGTTCAGGTGACCACTACTCATTTCTCGTGTTATCACCTCATCATGACCAAACACAGGACTCCATCAGTTCAGGTGACCACGACTCATTCCTCATGTTATCACCTCATCATGACCAAACACAGAAACACAGGACTCCATCAGTTCAGGTGACCACGACTCATTCCTCATGTTATCACCTCATCATGACCAAACACAGAAACACAGGACTCCATCAGTTCTGGTGACCACGACTCATTCCTCATGTTATCACCTCATCATGACCAAACACAGGACTCCATCAGTTCTGGTGACCACGACTCATTCCTCATGTTATCACCTCATCATGACCAAACACAGAAACACAGGACTCCATCAGTTCAGGTGACCACGACTCATTCCTCATGTTATCACCTCATCATGACCAAAACCACCAAACGCAGAAACCAGGTGTTCCAGACCAGAGCAATGCTAGTGTTCCCACTTCCAGTGGTACTATAGCTCAACTAAGACAAGGACACAACCTTATCGCTCACACACACAGAGAGAGAGGGGCTCACCTAGGAGTTAATTCATGATACACATTGATGATCCACATGTTCAGTGTACCATAATTGAACTAGGACAGGGGACAGACAACTATATCACACACACACAGAGAGAGAGAGAGAGAGAGAGAGAGAGAGAGAGAGAGAGAGAGAGAGAGAGAGAGAGAGAGAGAGAGAGAGAGAGAGAGAGAGAGAGAGAGAGCGAGAGAGAGAGAGAGAGAGAGAGAGAGAGAGAGAGAGAGAGAGAGAGAGAGAGGATCAGACAGACCAGAGATTATCAGACAGACCAGAGAGGATCAAACAGAAGAGAGGATCAGACAGAACGGAGATGATCAGACAGGATCAGAGAGGATCCGACAGAACAGAGAGGATCAAACAGAAGAGAGGATCAGACAGAACGGAGATGATCAGACAGGATCAGAGAGGATCAGACAGACCAGAGATTATCAGACAGACCAGAGAGGATCAGACAGACCAGAGATTATCAGACAGAAAAGAGAGGATCAAACAGACCAGAGATTATCAGACAGACCAGAGATTATCAGACAGACCAGAGATTATCAGACAGACCAGAGAGGATCAGACAGACCAGACAGGATCAGACAGAACAGACAGGATCAGACAGAACAGAGAGGATCAGATAGAACAGAGACGATCAGACAGACCAGAGAGGATCAGACAGAACAGACAGGATCAGACAGAACAGAGAGGATCAGACAGACCAGACAGGATCAGACAGAACAGAGGGGCTCACCTATGAGTTATTAATCCGGCCAACAGGGCAGTAGTGGTACAGAAGGTGGGAGTGCAGTGGCAGAAGGGAGGACTGCTGTGGGTGGCTGTAACGCAGCCATGGACAGACGGTTGTTTTAAAGCTGTCCAGTGATGGCTCAGCACTATCCTGCCTAACTCTTTATGGACTTGAAGATTACCCAGACCAATGGGCCGAGACTCTTCTGAAAGTCTATCTCACCCCCCAGTGCCCCCACCCTGCCCCTCCACTCCCCAGTGCCCTCTCCCTGCCCCTCCACTCCACACTGCCCCACAACCCTCCACTACCTAGTGCCCCTCCCCCCTCCCCACCCTGCCACCCACCCCCCAGTGCCCCCACCCTGCCACCCACCCCCCAGTGCCCCCACCCTGCCCCTCTACTCCCCAGTGCCCCCACCCTGCCCCACAACCCTCCACTCCCCAGTGCCCCCACCCTGCCCCTCCACTCCCCAGTGCCCCCACCCTGCCCCACAAACCTCCACTCCCCAGTACCCCACCCTGCCCCTCCAATCCCCAGTGCCCCCACCCTGCCCCTCCACTCCCCAGTGCCCCCACCCTGCCCCACAACCCTCCACTCCCCAGTGCCCCCACCCTGCCTCTCCACTCCAGGGCCCCCACCCTGCCCCTCCACTCCCCAGTGCCCCCCCCCCCCCTCCCCACCCTGCCACCCACCCCCCAGTTCCCCCACCATGCCACCCTCTCCCTCAGGCACAGACACCTACCCATCCCTTCACTTGGCAGGCTGCAGCCACTGCCCTCAGGATCCCTTCATATAAATAACCCTACTGTTATTCTTCTTTTATGACTGTCTGACAGAGAGTAATGCCTGTCTGTCTGACAGAGAGTAATGCCTGTCTGTCTGACAGAGAGTAATGCCTGCCTGTCTGACAGAGAGTAATGCCTGCCTGTCTGACAGAGAGTAATGCCTGCCTGTCTGACAGAGAGTAATGCCTGCCTGTCTGACGGAGAGTAATGCCTGCCTGTCTGACGGAGAGTAATGCCTGCCTGTGTGACAGAGAGTAATGCCTGCCTGTGTGACAGAGTAATGCCTGTCTGTGTGACAGAGAGCAATGCCCGTCTGTCAGACACAGATTAATGCCTGCCTGTCTGACAGAGTGTAATGCCTGTCTGTCTGACAGAGAGTAATGCCTGCCTGTCTGACAGAGAGTAATGCCTGCCTGTCTGACGGAGAGTAATGCCTGCCTGTCTGACGGAGAGTAATGCCTACCTGTCTGACGGAGAGTAATGCCTGCCTGTCTGACGGAGAATAATGCCTGCCTGTCTGACAGAGAGTAATGCCTGTCTGTCTGACAGAGAGTAATGCCTGTCTGTCTGACAGAGAGTAATGCCTGTCTGTCTGACAGAGAGGAATGCCTGTCTGTCTGATAGAGAGTAATGCCTGTCTGTCTGACAGAGAGTAATGCCTGCCTGTCTGACAGAGAGTAATGCCTGTCTGTCTGACAGAGAGTAATGCCTGTCTGACAGAGAGTAATGCCTGTCTGTCTGACAGAGAGTAATGCCTGTCTGTCTGACAGAGAGTAATGCCTGTCTGTCTGACAGAGAGTAATGCCTGCCTGTCTAACAGAGAGTAATGCCTGTCTGTCTGACAGAGAGTAATGCCTGTCTGTCTAACAGAGAGTAATGCCTGCCTGTCTGACAGAGAGTAATGCCTGTCTGTCTGAGAGAGTAATGCCTGCCTGTCTGACAGAGAGTAATGCCTGTATGTCTGACAAAGAGTAATGCCTGTCTGTCTGACAGAGAGTAATGCCTGTCTGTCTGACAGAGAGTAATGCCTGCCTGTCTAACAGAGAGTAATGCCTGTCTGTCTGACAGAGAGTAATGCCTGTCTGTCTAACAGAGAGTAATGCCTGCCTGTCTGACAGAGAGTAATGCCTGTCTGTCTGAGAGAGTAATGCCTGCCTGTCTGACAGAGAGTAATGCCACCTAGTCCCACCTCGTCACACCATGAGGTTTACTTCCAGGTTTCCTCAACTCAGAAAGAGACTTATGAAGAGGATATATTGCTCCCGTCTAAAGGGGCCAGGGTTGATTTGGAGACATGGGACTTAGTTGATTATGTTCATGGAACTCATGGAGAACAAGTTCAACCTTTTTCTTGGATTTTATCTCAAATGTCACCTGGCTCTCCGAGGGTGTCTCCGGGGGAGTTGGGATATGTAAAAAAAAAAAATAATAATCCATTTCACACATGTATATTAATACACACTTGTACATGTGTGAAATAGGACAAATATTATGCCTAGAGTTGGACTTCATAGATGTACTCTTTCTGTACAGTGGTTAAGGATACGTGGAAGTAATATGATTGGGGAGATACTACTAGAGAAACACTTTCAACAACAGCTACCTCTGAAGACGAGTCATTGCTCCGTGTTTAAAAGGTTTAAACAACAGACACCTCTGAAGACGAGCCATTGCTCCGTGTTTAAAAGGTTTAAATAACAGTTACCTCTGAAGACGAGCCATTGCTCCGTGTTTAAAAGGTTTAAATAACAGTTACCTCTGAAGACGAGCCATTGCTCCGTGTTTAAAAGGTTTAAACAACAGACACCTCTGAAGACGAGCCATTGCTCCGTGTTTAAAAGGTTTAAATAACAGTTACCTCTGAAGACGAGCCATTGCTCCGTGTTTAAAAGGTTTAAACAACAGACACCTCTGAAGACGAGCCATTGCTCCGTGTTTAAAAGGTTTAAATAACAGTTACCTCTGAAGACGAGCCATTGCTCCGTGTTTAAAAGGTTTAAACAACAGATACCTCTGAAGACGAGCCATTGCTCCGTGTTTAAAAGGTTTAAACAACAGTTACCTCTGAAGACGAGTCATTGCTCCGTGTTTAAAAGGTTTAAACAACAGATACCGCTGAAGACGAGTCATTGCTCCGTGTTTAAAAGGTTTAAACAACAGATACCTCTGAAGACGAGTCATTGCTCCGTGTTTAAAAGGTTTAAACAACAGTTACCTCTGAAGACGAGTCATTGCTCCGTGTTTAAAAGGTTTAAACAACAGTTACCTCTGAAGACGAGCCATTGCTCCGTGTTTAAAAGGTTTAAACAACAGTTACCTCTGAAAACGAGCCATTGCTCCGTGTTTAAAAGGTTTAAACAACAGATACCTCTGAAGACGAGCCATTGCTCTGTGTTTAAAAGGTGTAAACAATAGTTGCCTCTGAAGACGAGCCATTGCTCCGTGTTTAAAAGGTTTAAACAACAGTTACCTCTGAAGACGAGTCATTGCTCCGTGTTTAAAAGGTTTAAACAACAGTTACCTCTAAAGACGAGCCATTGCTCCGTGTTTAAAAGGTTTAAATAACAGTTACCTCTGAAGACGAGCCATTGCTCCGTGTTTAAAAGGTTTAAACAACAGACACCTCTGAAGACGAGCCATTGCTCCGTGTTTAAAAGGTTTAAATAACAGTTACCTCTGAAGACGAGCCATTGCTCCGTGTTTAAAAGGTTTAAACAACAGCTACCTCTGAAGACGAGCCATTGCTCCGTGTTTAAAAGGTTTAAACAACAGCTACCTCTGAAGACGAGTCATTGCTCCGTGTTTAAAAGGTTTAAACAACAGACACCTCTGAAGACGAGCCATTGCTCCGTGTTTAAAAGGTTTAAATAACAGTTACCTCTGAAGACGAGCCATTGCTCCGTGTTTAAAAGGTTTAAACAACAGATACCTCTGAAGACGAGTCATTGCTCCGTGTTTAAAAGGTTTAAAGAACAGATACCTCTGAAGACGAGCCATTGCTCCGTGTTTAAAAGGTTTAAACAACAGTTACCTCTGAAGACGAGCCATTGCTCTGTGTTTAAAAGGTTTAAACAACAGTTACCTCTGAAGACGAGCCATTGCTCCGTGTTTAAAAGGTTTAAACAACAGTTACCTCTGAAGACGAGCCATTGCTCCGTGTTTACAAGGTTTAAACAACAGTTACCTCTGAAGACGAGTCATTGCTCCGTGTTTAAAAGGTTTAATTAAACAACAGTTACCTCTGAAGACGAGCCATTGCTCCGTGTTTAAAATGTTTAAACAACAGATACCTCTGAAGACGAGCCATTGCTCCGTGTTTAAAAAGTTTAAACAACAGTTACCTCTGAAGACGAGCCATTGCTCCGTGTTTAAAAGGTTTAAACAACAGATACCTCTGAAGACGAGCCATTGCTCCGTGTTTAAAAGGTTTAAACAACAGTTACCTCTGAAGACGAGTCATTGCTCCGTGTTTAAAAGGTTTAAACAACAGTTACCTCTGAAGACGAGCCATTGCTCCGTGTTTAAAAGGTTTAAACAACAGTTACCTCTGAAGACGAGCCATTGCTCCGTGTTTAAAAGGTTTAAACAACAGTTACCTCTGAAGACGAGTCATTGCTCCGTGTTTAAAAGGTTTAAACAACAGATACCTCTGAAGACGAGCCATTGCTCCGTGTTTAAAAGGTTTAAACAACAGTTACCTCTGAAGACGAGTCATTGCTCCGTGTTTAAAAGGTTTAAACAACAGTTACCTCTGAAGACGAGCCATTGCTCCGTGTTTAAAAGGTTTAAACAACAGTTACCTCTGAAGACGAGTCATTGCTCCGTGTTTAAAAGGTTTAAACAACAGTTACCTCTGAAGACGAGCCATTGCTCCGTGTTTAAAAGGTTTAAACAACAGATACCTCTGAAGACGAGCCATTGCTCCGTGTTTAAAAGGTTTAAACAATAGTTGCCACTGAAGACGAGCCATTGCTCCGTGTTTAAAAGGTTTAAACAACAGTTACCTCTGAAGACGAGCCATTGCTCCGTGTTTAAAAGGTTTAAACAACAGTTACCTCTGAAGACGAGCCATTGCTCCGTGTTTAAAAGGTTTAAACAACAGTTACCTCTGAAGACGAGTCATTGCTCCGTGTTTAAAAGGTTTAAACAACAGTTACCTCTGAAGACGAGTCATTGCTCCGTGTTTAAAAGGTTTAAACAACAGTTACCTCTGAAGACGAGCCATTGCTCCGTGTTTAAAAGGTTTAAACAACAGTTACCTCTGAAGACGAGCCATTGCTCCGTGTTTAAAAGGTTTAAACAACAGATACCTCTGAAGACGAGCCATTGCTCTGTGTTTAAAAGGTGTAAACAATAGTTGCCTCTGAAGACGAGTCATTGCTCCGTGTTTAAAAGGTTTAAACAACAGTTACCTCTGAAGACGAGTCATTGCTCCGTGTTTAAAAGGTTTAAACAACAGTTACCTCTGAAGACGAGCCATTGCTCCGTGTTTAAAAGGTTTAAACAACAGTTACCTCTGAAGACGAGTCATTGCTCCGTGTTTAAAAGGTTTAAACAACAGATACCTCTGAAGACGAGCCATTGCTCCGTGTTTAAAAGGTTTAAACAACAGTTACCTCTGAAGACGAGGCATTGCTCCGTGTTTAAAAGGTTTAAACAACAGTTACCTCTGAAGACGAGCCATTGCTCCGTGTTTAAAAGGTTTAAACAACAGTTACCTCTGAAGACGAGTCATTGCTCCGTGTTTAAAAGGTTTAAACAACAGTTACCTCTGAAGACGAGCCATTGCTCCGTGTTTAAAAGGTTTAAACAACAGATACCTCTGAAGACGAGCCATTGCTCCGTGTTTAAAAGGTTTAAACAATAGTTGCCACTGAAGACGAGCCATTGCTCCGTGTTTAAAAGGTTTAAACAACAGTTACCTCTGAAGACGAGCCATTGCTCCGTGTTTAAAAGGTTTAAACAACAGTTACCTCTGAAGACGAGCCATTGCTCCGTGTTTAAAAGGTTTAAACAACAGTTACCTCTGAAGACGAGTCATTGCTCCGTGTTTAAAAGGTTTAAACAACAGTTACCTCTGAAGACGAGTCATTGCTCCGTGTTTAAAAGGTTTAAACAACAGTTACCTCTGAAGACGAGCCATTGCTCCGTGTTTAAAAGGTTTAAACAACAGTTACCTCTGAAGACGAGCCATTGCTCCGTGTTTAAAAGGTTTAAACAACAGATACCTCTGAAGACGAGCCATTGCTCTGTGTTTAAAAGGTGTAAACAATAGTTGCCTCTGAAGACGAGCCATTGCTCCGTGTTTAAAAGGTTTAAACAACAGACACCTCTGAAGACGAGCCATTGCTCCGTGTTTAAAAGGTTTAAATAACAGTTACCTCTGAAGACGAGCCATTGCTCCGTGTTTAAAAGGTTTAAACAACAGCTACCTCTGAAGACGAGCCATTGCTCCGTGTTTAAAAGGTTTAAACAACAGCTACCTCTGAAGACGAGTCATTGCTCCGTGTTTAAAAGGTTTAAACAACAGACACCTCTGAAGACGAGCCATTGCTCCGTGTTTAAAAGGTTTAAATAACAGTTACCTCTGAAGACGAGCCATTGCTCCGTGTTTAAAAGGTTTAAACAACAGATACCTCTGAAGACGAGTCATTGCTCCGTGTTTAAAAGGTTTAAACAACAGATACCTCTGAAGACGAGCCATTGCTCCGTGTTTAAAAGGTTTAAACAACAGTTACCTCTGAAGACGAGCCATTGCTCTGTGTTTAAAAGGTTTAAACAACAGTTACCTCTGAAGACGAACCATTGCTCCGTGTTTAAAAGGTTTAAACAACAGTTACCTCTGAAGACGAGCCATTGCTCCGTGTTTACAAGGTTTAAACAACAGTTACCTCTGAAGACGAGTCATTGCTCCGTGTTTAAAAGGTTTAATTAAACAACAGTTACCTCTGAAGACGAGCCATTGCTCCGTGTTTAAAATGTTTAAACAACAGATACCTCTGAAGACGAGCCATTGCTCCGTGTTTAAAAAGTTTAAACAACAGTTACCTCTGAAGACGAGCCATTGCTCCGTGTTTAAAAGGTTTAAACAACAGATACCTCTGAAGACGAGCCATTGCTCCGTGTTTAAAAGGTTTAAACAACAGTTACCTCTGAAGACGAGTCATTGCTCCGTGTTTAAAAGGTTTAAACAACAGTTACCTCTGAAGACGAGCCATTGCTCCGTGTTTAAAAGGTTTAAACAACAGTTACCTCTGAAGACGAGCCATTGCTCCGTGTTTAAAAGGTTTAAACAACAGTTACCTCTGAAGACGAGTCATTGCTCCGTGTTTAAAAGGTTTAAACAACAGATACCTCTGAAGACGAGCCATTGCTCCGTGTTTAAAAGGTTTAAACAACAGTTACCTCTGAAGACGAGTCATTGCTCCGTGTTTAAAAGGTTTAAACAACAGTTACCTCTGAAGACGAGCCATTGCTCCGTGTTTAAAAGGTTTAAACAACAGTTACCTCTGAAGACGAGTCATTGCTCCGTGTTTAAAAGGTTTAAACAACAGTTACCTCTGAAGACGAGCCATTGCTCCGTGTTTAAAAGGTTTAAACAACAGATACCTCTGAAGACGAGCCATTGCTCCGTGTTTAAAAGGTTTAAACAATAGTTGCCACTGAAGACGAGCCATTGCTCCGTGTTTAAAAGGTTTAAACAACAGTTACCTCTGAAGACGAGCCATTGCTCCGTGTTTAAAAGGTTTAAACAACAGTTACCTCTGAAGACGAGCCATTGCTCCGTGTTTAAAAGGTTTAAACAACAGTTACCTCTGAAGACGAGTCATTGCTCCGTGTTTAAAAGGTTTAAACAACAGTTACCTCTGAAGACGAGTCATTGCTCCGTGTTTAAAAGGTTTAAACAACAGTTACCTCTGAAGACGAGCCATTGCTCCGTGTTTAAAAGGTTTAAACAACAGTTACCTCTGAAGACGAGCCATTGCTCCGTGTTTAAAAGGTTTAAACAACAGATACCTCTGAAGACGAGCCATTGCTCTGTGTTTAAAAGGTGTAAACAATAGTTGCCTCTGAAGACGAGCCATTGCTCCGTGTTTAAAAGGTTTAAACAACAGTTACCTCTGAAGACGAGTCATTGCTCCGTGTTTAAAAGGTTTAAACAACAGTTACCTCTGAAGACGAGCCATTGCTCCGTGTTTAAAAGGTTTAAATAACAGTTACCTCTGAAGACGAGCCATTGCTCCGTGTTTAAAAGGTTTAAACAACAGACACCTCTGAAGACGAGCCATTGCTCCGTGTTTAAAAGGTTTAAATAACAGTTACCTCTGAAGACGAGCCATTGTTCCGTGTTTAAAAGGTTTAAACAACAGCTACCTCTGAAGACGAGCCATTGCTCCGTGGTTAAAAGGTTTAAACAACAGCTACCTCTGAAGACGAGTCATTGTTCCGTGTTTAAAAGGTTTAAACAACAGACACCTCTGAAGACGAGCCATTGCTCCGTGTTTAAAAGGTTTAAATAACAGATACCTCTGAAGACGAGCCATTGCTCCGTGTTTAAAAGGTTTAAACAACAGATACCTCTGAAGACGAGTCATTGCTCCGTGTTTAAAAGGTTTAAACAACAGATACCTCTGAAGACGAGCCATTGCTCCGTGTTTAAAAGGTTTAAACAACAGTTACCTCTGAAGACGAGCCATTGTTCCGTGTTTAAAAGGTTTAAACAACAGTTACCTCTGAAGACGAGTCATTGCTCCGTGTTTAAAAGGTTTAAACAACAGTTACCTCTGAAGACGAGCCATTGCTCCGTGTTTAAAAGGTTTAAACAACAGTTACCTCTGAAGACGAGTCATTGCTCCGTGTTTAAAAGGTTTAAACAACAGATACCTCTGAAGACGAGCCATTGCTCCGTGTTTAAAAGGTTTAAACAACAGTTACCTCTGAAGACGAGTCATTGCTCCGTGTTTAAAAGGTTTAAACAACAGTTACCTCTGAAGACGAGCCATTGCTCCGTGTTTAAAAGGTTTAAACAACAGTTACCTCTGAAGACGAGTCATTGCTCCGTGTTTAAAAGGTTTAAACAACAGTTATCTCTGAAGACGAGCCATTGCTCCGTGTTTAAAAGGTTTAAACAACAGATACCTCTGAAGACGAGCCATTGCTCCGTGTTTAAAAGGTTTAAACAATAGTTGCCACTGAAGACGAGCCATTGCTCCGTGTTTAAAAGGTTTAAACAACAGTTACCTCTGAAGACGAGTCATTGCTCCGTGTTTAAAAGGTTTAAACAACAGTTACCTCTGAAGACGAGTCATGGCTCCGTGTTTAAAAGGTTTAAACAACAGATACCTCTGAAGACGAGCCATTGCTCCGTGTTTAAAAGGTTTAAACAACAGTTACCTCTGAAGACGAGTCATTACTCCGTGTTTAAAAGGTTTAAACAACAGTTACCTCTGAAGACGAGTCATTGCTCCGTGTTTAAAAGGTTTAAACAACAGTTACCTCTGAAGACGAGTCATTGCTCCGTGTTTAAAAGGTTTAAACAACAGATACCTCTGAAGACGAGCCATTGTTCCGTGTTTAAAAGGTTTAAACAACAGATACCTCTGAAGACGAGCCATTGCTCCGTGTTTAAAAGGTTTAAACAACAGTTACCTCTGAAGACGAGCCATTGCTCCGTGTTTAAAAGGTTTAAATAACAGTTACCTCTGAAGACGAGTCATTGCTCCGTGTTTAAAAGGTTTAAACAACAGTTACCTCTGAAGACGAGCCATTGCTCCGTGTTTAAAAGGTTTAAACAACAGTTACCTCTGAAGACGAGTCATTGCTCCGTGTTTAAAAGGTTTAAACAACAGATACCTCTGAAGACGAGCCATTGTTCCGTGTTTAAAAGGTTTAAACAACAGATACCTCTGAAGACGAGCCATTGCTCCGTGTTTAAAAGGTTTAAACAACAGTTACCTCTGAAGACGAGCCATTGCTCCGTGTTTAAAAGGTTTAAATAACAGTTACCTCTGAAGACGAGTCATTGCTCCGTGTTTAAAAGGTTTAAACAACAGTTACCTCTGAAGACGAGCCATTGCTCCGTGTTTAAAAGGTTTAAACAACAGTTACCTCTGAAGACGAGTCATTGCTCCGTGTTTAAAAGGTTTAAACAACAGTTACCTCTGAAGACGAGTCATTGCTCCGTGTTTAAAAGGTTTAAACAACAGTTACCTCTGAAGACGAGTCATTGCTCCGTGTTTAAAAGGTTTAAACAACAGTTACCTCTGAAGACGAGTCATTGCTCCGTGTTTAAAAGGTTTAAACAACAGATACCTCTGAAGACGAGCCATTGTTCCGTGTTTAAAAGGTTTAAACAACAGATACCTCTGAAGACGAGCCATTGCTCCGTGTTTAAAAGGTTTAAACAACAGTTACCTCTGAAGACGACCCATTGCTCCTTGTTTAAAAGGTTTAAACAACAGTTACCTCTGAAGACGACCCATTGCTCCGTGTTTAAAAGGTTTAAACAACAGTTACCTCTGAAGACGAGCCATTGCTCCGTCTTTAAAAGGTTTAAATAACAGTTACCTCTGAAGACGAGCCATTGCTCCGTGTTTAAAAGGTTTAATTAAACAACAGTTACCTCTGAAGACGAGCCATTGCACCGTGTTTAAAATGTTTAAACAGCAGATACCTCTGAAGACGAGCCATTGCTCCGTGTTTGAAAGGTTTAAACAACAGTTACCTCTGAAGACGAGCCATTGCTCCGTGTTTAAAAGGTTTAAACAACAGTTACCTCTGAAGACGAGCCATTGCTCCGTGTTTAAAAGGTTTAAACAACAGATACCTCTGAAGACGAGCCATTGCTCCGTGTTTAAAAGGTTTAAACAACAGTTACCTCTGAAGACGAGCCATTGCTCCGTGTTTAAAAGGTTTAAACAACAGTTACCTCTGAAGACGAGTCATTGCTCCGTGTTTAAAAGGTTTAAACAACAGTTACCTCTGAAGACGAGCCATTGCTCCGTGTTTAAAAGGTTTAAACAACAGTTACCTCTGAAGACGAGCCATTGCTCCGTGTTTAAAAGGTTTAAACAACAGATACCTCTGAAGACGAGTAATTTCTCCGTGTTTAAAAGGTTTAAACAACAGTTACCTCTGAAGACGAGCCATTGCTCCGTGTTTAAAAGGTTTAAACAACAGTTACCTCTGAAGACGAGTAATTTCTCCGTGTTTAAAAGGTTTAAACAACAGTTACCTCTGAAGACGAGTCATTGCTCCGTGTTTAAAAGGTTTAAACAACAGTTACCTCTGAAGACGAGCCATTGCTCCGTGTTTAAAAGGTTTAAACAACAGATACCTCTGAAGACGAGCCATTGCTCCGTGTTTAAAAGGTGTAAACAATAGTTGCCTCTGAAGACGAGCCATTGCTCCGTGTTTAAAAGGTTTAAACACCTCCTGGAGAGCAACCCTCTTGCATGCCTTACCTCCAGCCCTGCTCTAACCAGCCCTCCTCCTGGAGAGCTGCCCTCCTGCAGGCCCTACCTCCAGCCCTGCTCTAACCAGCCCTGCTCCTGGAGACCTACCCTCCTCTTGGAGAGCTACCCTCCTCCTGGAGAGCTATCCTCCTCCTGGAGAGCCGCCCTCCTGCAGGCCTTACCTCCAGCCCTGCTCTAACCAGGCCTCCTCCTGGAGAGCCACCCTCCTGCAGGCCTTACCTCCAGCCCTGCTCTAACCAGCCCTCCTCCTGGAGAGCTGCCCTCCTGTAGGCCTTACCTCCAGCCCTGCTCTAACCAGGCCTCCTCCTGGAGAGCTACCCTCCTGCAGGCCTTACCTCCAGCCCTGCTCTAACCAGCCCTCCTCCTGGAGAGCCACCCTCCTGCAGGCCTCACCTCCAGCCCTGCTCTAACAAGCTCACCTCCTGGAGAGCTACCCTCCTGCAGGCCTCACCTCCAGCCCTGCTCTAACCAGTCCTCCTCCTGGAGAGCTACCCTCCTGCAGGCCTCACCTCCAGCCCTGCTCTAACCAGCCCTCCTCCTGGAGAGCTATCCTCCTGCAGGTCTTACCTCCAGCCCTGCTCTAACACACCTGATCCTACTCTACACTCTTGTGAAGGGTTGGTAGTCATCACGTGATTGACTTCAGTGACCACCGCTGTGCCAGTCTACTCTACACTCTTGTTAACGGTTGATAGTCAACATGTGATTAACTTCTAGTGATTTCAGATATGTGTCATCGGGTGTAGTCTTACTGTAATGATGAAATGGGTGACATGAGATGTAGAGAGACCCACTCAGACATTCTGGAACGTTTGGTTGGTATCCACCCTGCAGGCGAATGAGAGGCCTGCAATTCATTCACAACAAGAAGAAGAAACAGCTATTTGTGTATGAATAATTACAAAGTCATTACTGGGAAGATAGCTAGAATTTAAGTTAGAGTGAACTTCCATGGTAAGGAAACAAATACATAATTGTGAAATTGGGGTGAACTATCCCTTTAAGAACACACCGTATCTGACCTTTTAGGTCCTAAAATACATTTCAACCCCGTTGTTGCCATGACCTTTCCCCAAGAACACATCCGAACCGTCAGTCTGACATACTGTAGATACATAGATCATTTTAAAAGCAAACTTTACAGTACATGAATCTACTACCACATCTCTTATCTACGTCCTTAGAGACTACTACTACCACATCTCTTATCTACGTCCTTAGAGACTACTACTACCACATCTCTTATCTACGTCCTTAGAGACTACTACTACCACATCTCTTGTCTACGTCCTTAGAGACTACTACTACCACATCTCTTATCTACGTCCTTAGAGACTACTACTACCACATCTCTTATCTACGTCCTTAGAGATTACTACTACCACATCTCTTACCTACGTCCTTAGAGACTACTACTACCACATCTCTTATCTACGTCCTTAGAGACTACTACTACCACATCTCTTATCTACGTCCTTAGAGACTACTACTACCGCATCTCTTATCTACGTCCTTAGAGACTACTACCACATCTCTTATCTACGTCCTTAGAGACTACTACCACATCTCTTATCTACGTCCTTAGAGACTACTACTACCACATCTCTTATCTACGTCCTTAGAGACTACTACTACCGCATCTCTTACCTACGTCCTTAGAGACTACTACTACCACATCTCTTATCTACGTCCTTAGAGACTACAACCACATCTCTTACCTACGTCCTTAGAGACTACTACTACCACATCTCTTATCTACGTCCTTAGAGACTACTACTACCACATCTCTTATCTACGTCCTTAGAGACTACTAGTACCACATCTCTTACCTACGTCCTTAGAGACTACTACTACCACATCTCTTATCTACGTCCTTAGAGACTACTACTACCACATCTCTTATCTACGTCCTTAGAGATTACTACTACCACATCTCTTACCTACGTCCTTAGAGACTACTACTACCACATCTCTTATCTACGTCCTTAGAGACTACTACTACCACATCTCTTACCTACGTCCTTAGAGACTACTACTACCACATCTCTTATCTACGTCCTTAGAGACTACTACTACCACATCTCTTATCTACGTCCTTAGAGATTACTACTACCACATCTCTTACCTACATCCTTAGAGACTACTACTACCGCATCTCTTATCTACGTCCTTAGAGACTACTACCACATCTCTTACCTACGTCCTTAGAGACTACTACCACATCTCTTATCCACGTCCTTAGAGACTACTACTACCGCATCTCTTACCTACGTCCTTAGAGACTACTACTACCGCATCTCTTATCTACGTCCTTAGAGACTACTACCACATCTCTTATCTACATCGTTAGAGACTACTACTACCACATCTCTTATCTACGTCCTTAGAGACTACTACTACCACATCTCTTATCTACGTCCTTAGAGACTACTACTACCACATCTCTTATCTACGTCCTTAGAGACTACTACTACCACATCTCTTATCTACGTCCTTAGAGACTACTACTACTACATCTCTTACCTACGTCCTTAGAGACTACTACTACCACATCTCTTATCTACGTCCTTAGAGACTACTACTACCACATCTCTTATCTACGTCCTTAGAGACTACTACTACCACATCTCTTATCTACGTCCTTAGAGACCAAAGTAACATGTAAAGTCATCTTACAGAGAAACCTCATACACACTCCAATAGACCAAGTCACCTTGTTACATGGCTGCTGTTTTTATCCCATGGAGAATGTTGAACTCACTGAGTGTATCTATTTCAAAGATCCCAGGGATGGGGTAACGGGTGAGGAAGGGGGAGGAAGGTAGGGGGTAAGGAGTGAGGAAGGGAGGAGGTAAGGGGTGAGGAAGGGGGAGGGTGGGAGTGGGTAACGGGTGAGGAAGGGGGAGGGAGGGAGGGGGTACGGAGTGAGGAAGGGAGGAGGTAAGGGGTGAGGAAGGGGGAGGAAGGGAGGGGGTAAGAAGTGAGGAAGGGAGGAGGTAAGGGGTGAGGAAGGGGGAGGAAGGGAGGGGGGTAAGGGGTGAGGAAGGGAGGGATTAAGGGGTGAGGGGTGAGAAAGGGGGAGGAAAGGAGGGGGTAAAGGGTGAGGAAGGGAGGAGGTAAGGGGTGAGGAATAGAGAACTAGGGAGGAGGTAGGGGGTAAGGGGTGAGGAAGGGGGAGGGGGAGGAAGGGAGGGAGTAAGGGGTGAGGGGTGAGAAAGGGGGAGGAAAGGAGGGGGTAAAGGGTGAGGAAGTGGGAAGAAGTGAGGGAGGGGGTAAGGGGTGAGGAAGGGGGAGGGGTAAGGGATAAGGAAGAGGGAAGAAGGGAGGGGGTAAGGGGTGAAGAAGGGGGGGTAAAGGGATAAGGAAGAGGGAAGAAGGGAGGGGGTAAGGGGTGAGGAAGGGGGAGGGGTAAGGGATAAGGAAGAGGGAAGAAGAGGGGGGTAAGGGGTGAGGAAGGGGTAAGGAAAGGGGAGGAAGGGTGTGCCGAGGAGGAATGATGGGTGTATTTGTCGTCATGTTCGTAGCTCGTTCCTGCAGTCAATGGCCAAAAGCACCCTAATTGGCACATAGGTGAAATACACTGCTCAAAAAAATAAAGGGAACACTTAAACAACACAATGTAACTCCAAGTCAATCACACTTCTATGAAATCAAACTGTCCACTTAGGAAGCAACACTGATTGACAATAAATTTCACATGCTGTTGTGCAAATGGAATAGACTAAAGGTGGAAATTATAGGCAATTAGCAAGACACCCCCAAAAAAGGAGTGATTCTGCAGGTGGTGACCACAGACCACTTCTCAGTTCCTATGCTTCCTGGCTGATGTTTTGGTCACTTTTGAATGCTGGCGGTGCTCTCACTCTAGTGGTAGCATGAGACGGAGTCTACAACCCACACAAGTGGCTCAGGTAGTGCAGTTCATCCAGGATGGCACATCAATGCGAGCTGTGGCAAAAAGGTTTGCTGTGTCTGTCAGCGTAGTGTCCAGAGCATGGAGGCGCTACCAGGAGACAGGCCAGTACATCAGGAGACGTGGAGGAGGCCGTAGGAGGGCAACAACCCAGCAGCAGGACCGCTACCTCCGCCTTTGTGCAAGGAGGTGCACTGCCATCGCCCTGCAAAATGACCTCCAGCAGGCCACAAATGTGCATGTGTCAGCATATGGTCTCACAAGGGGTCTGAGGATCTCATCTCGGTACCTAATGGCAGTCAGGCTACCTCTGGCGAGCACATGGAGGGCTGTGCGGCCCCACAAAGAAATGCAACCCCACACCATGACTGACCCACCGCCAAACCGGTCATGCTGGAGGATGTTGCAGGCAGCAAAACGTTCTCCACGGCGTCTCCAGACTCTGTCACGTCTGTCACATGTGCTCATGTGCTCAGTGTGAACCTGCTTTCATCTGTGAAGAGCACAGGGCACCAGTGGCGAATTTGTCAATCTTGGTGTTCTCTGGCAAATGCCAAACGTCCTACACGGTGTTGGGCTGTAAGCACAACCCCCAACTGTGGACGTCGGGCCCTCATACCACCCTCATGGAGTCTGTTTCTGACCGTTTGAGCAGGCACATGCACATTTGTGGCCTGCTGGAGGTCATTTTGCAGGGCGATGGCAGTGCACCTCCTTGCACAAAGGCGGAGGTAGCGGTCCTGCTACTGGGTTGTTGCCCTCCTACAGCCTCCTCCACGTCTCCTGATGTACTGGCCTGTCTCCTGGTAGCGCCTCCATGCTCTGGACACTACGCTGACAGACACAGCAAACCTTTTTGCCACAGCTCGCATTGATGTGCCATCCTGGATGAACTGCACTACCTGAGCCACTTGTGTGGGTTGTAGACTCCGTCTCATGCTACCACTAGAGTGGGAGCACCGCCAGCATTCAAAAGTGACCAAAACATCAGCCAGGAAGCATAGGAACTGAGAAGTTGTCTGTGGTCACCACCTGCAGAATCACTCCTTTTTTGGAGGTGTCTTTCTAATTGCCTATAATTTCCACCTTTTGTCTATTCCATTTGCACAACAGCATGTGAAATTTATTGTCAATCAGTGTTGCTTCCTAATTGGACAGTTTGATTTCACAGAAGTGTGATTGACTTGGAGTTACATTGTGTTGTTTAAGTGTTCCCTTTTTTTTTGAGCAGTGTAAATAATAAATAATTTTAAAAAATTACTGACGAAAATCAGGTGTTTCTATGTCAACAGTTTTGTAATAAAGTGTAATATTGGGATGCAAACTCAAAATGTAATACATTTAACCTCTATATCTGACATGGTACAGGTGTCTTCTTTTTTTAAGTCCATAACCATGTGCGTGAGATGTAAACTTTTGTTTCAAAGTAGATTTGTTTAAGACAACCAAGAATCACTCTGTGTGACCCTGATTTAGCCCACTGCAGTGAAAGGTTACTGTAAGTAGAGCTGTAATTATAGGCCCAGCCTCCATGGATCAAAACCCAACACCACAACTGGTGCTGCCTCCAGACATCCTTCTAGAACATTGTTGGAATCGTCCAGACCTCACGTCAGAGTCTACTGCATGTAACCGTTTAGATCTCTGGAACAGTCCAGACCTCACGTCAGAGTCTACTGCATGTAACCGTCTGGAATAGTCCAGACCTCACGTCAGGGTCTACTGCATGTAACCGTCTGGAATAGTCCAGACCTCACGTCAGGGTCTACTGCATGTAACCGTCTGGAACAGTCCAGACCTCACGTCAGAGTCTACTGCATGTAACCGTCTGGAACATTCCAGACCTCACGTCAGAGTCTACTGCATGTAACCGTCTGGAACAGTCCAGACCTCACGTCAGAGTCTACTGCATGTAACCGTCTGGAATAGTCCAGACCTCACGTCAGAGTCTACTGCATGTAACCGTCTGGAACATTCCAGACCTCACGTCAGGGTCTACTGCATGTAACCGTCTGGAATAGTCCAGACCTCATGTCAGAGTCTACTGCATGTAACCGTCTGGAACATTCCAGACCTCACGTCAGGGTCTACTGCATGTAACCGTCTGGAATAGTCCAGACCTCATGTCAGAGTCTACTGCATGTAACCGTCTGGAACATTCCAGACCTCACGTCAGAGTCTACTGCATGTAACCGTCTGGAACAGTCCAGACCTCACGTCAGAGTCTACTGCATGTAACCGTCTGGAACAGTCCAGACCTCACGTCAGAGTCTACTGCATGTAACCGTCTGGAACAGTCCAGACCTCACGTCAGAGTCTACTGCATGTAACCATTTAGAATGATGTTTAATCCTACTGAGAGCTTTTGTTCTTGGACCTTTTACTTGGAAGCTTTCTAAGCTTTTCTAGGAAGATTTTTTGAACGTTTTATTTTTTCTCGAGTATAGTCTTCAATGATTTAAACCATTTTATTGAAATATTTGAACAATTTGACCAAGATGACATAGGTACAGGTACAGCTGTGCATAGTTGAAGTATGCTGGGTAGCGTTTTGGAAAGTTGAAGAATATCTTACTATCATTAGCAGTAACTGTAGATGTTAATGGAAGTTGTAAGTTACACAATAAGGTATACAGTCTCTTTCACTTAGAGGTAGTTGTCCACTCACATTACTAACAGAATATCTCTGAGAAACAGTTGTCTGTTCACATTACTAACAGAATATCTCTGAGAAACAGTTGTCTGTTTACATTACTAACAGAATATCTCTGAGAAACAGTTGTCTGTTCACATTACTAGCAGAATATCTCTGAGAAACAGTTGTCCACTCACATTATTAACAGAATATCTCTGAGAAACTGTTGTCTGTTCACATTACTAACAGAATATCTCTGAGAAACAGTTGTCTGTTTACATTACTAACAGAATATCTCTGAGAAACTGTTGTCTGTTCACATTACTAACAGAATATCTCTGAGAAACAGTTGTCTGTTCACATTACTAACAGAATATCTCTGAGAAACAGTTGTCTGTTCACATTATTAACAGAATATCTCTGAGAAACTGTTGTCTGTTCACATTACTAACAGAATATCTCTGAGAAACAGTTGTCTGTTCACATCACACAAAGGGATAATTCCACACATCATTATAAACCAAAAAAAGGATATTTCAAACTCATGAAATCCAAAATACAAGGATTTATAGCAGAAATTGTTACAAAACGTGTTGCAAAAATGATGAAATATCACATCTGAAGTGTATTTGCTATGTTCAATATCCAGAGAATATGACAGATTAAGACCCAAAGAAGGTTTTGAATTAAGATAATAAAATGTTCACCTACAGTAAGTTGTTGAGAGGAAAGAAAATAATTGCTGCTGATCAAAGGGTGATGCATTGCAGCATGAGCACCAAGACAGTAGATGAAGCCTTTCATTTAATGACCCTAAACAAACAAACTGTTCACCTGTTAACAAAACGGTTTAAGTGGGCTTGTTTTCGGTTTATATTATTTTTAGTTCAATGTCATTTACACTGATCCTCACCATGAGAATCAACCCCTTCCCACATTTCCAGCATCTCTTTACTCCAGTACACTGCTCTTCCACAATCATCTATTTCCTCTGATATTTTCAGACACATGTTTCTTCATCCACCAATAAAAGAGCATCTCACAAATCTACCAGAAACACAACTTCAAACATGTTATGTATATATATATTGCAACCACAAACACAAGGAAATGAACTGTTTCTCTGCCAGACTAGGCACGCTTGACAAGGCACGCTAATAACCAGGTGTAGCAGTGGTAAGGTGTTGGGACTCTGCTGTTGGGACTCTGCTGTTGGGGACTCTGCTGTTGGGACTCTGCTGTTGGGACTCTGCTGTTGGGACTCTGCTGTTGGGACTCTGCTGTTGAGACAGCTTTATGTAGGCCCTAACAGTTTGTGGGCACCGTTTGTCACCGTTATAGTTCAATTAATTTTGTGTTTAGTGTTGTGTCGTGGCTTTGCTGGCATGAATAAGAAAATAAACATTGTTTTCCCAACCAAGATTTACATGTTAAAAATGCCACTGTGTAAAATAACATCTCAGAAATCCACCAGAAACACAACGTCAACATGTTATGTGTACATTATGCAATCACAAAGTCAAGAAAAGGCCCAGAGATAAAGAAAAGGTCCAGAGATAAAGAAAAGGCCCAGAGATAAAGAAAAGGCCCAGAGATAAAGAAAAGGCCCAGAGATAAAGAAAAGGCCCAGGGATAAAGAAAAGGCCCAGGGATAAAGAAAAGGCAGAGAGATAAAGAAAAGGCCAAGAGATAAAGAAAAGGCCAAGAGATAAAGAAAAGGTCCAGAGATAAAGAAAAGGCCCAGAGATAAAGAAAAGGCCCAGGGATAAAGAAAAGGCCCAGGGATAAAGAAAAGGCCCAGAGATAAAGAAAAGGCCCAGGGATAAAGAAAAGGCCCAGAGATAAAGAAAAGGCCCAGGGATAAAGAAAAGGCCAAGAGATAAAGAAAGGGCCAAGAGATAAAGAAAAGGCCCAGAGATAAAGAAAAGGCCCAGAGATAAAGAAAAGGCCCAGAGATAAAGAAAAGGCCCAGAGATAAAGAAAAGGCACAGGGATCAAAAAAAGGCCCAGAGATAAAGAAAAGGCCCAGGGATGAAGAAAAGGCCCAGAGATAAAGAAAAGGCCCAGAGATAAAGAAAAGGCCCAGGGATAAAGAAAAGGCCCAGGGATAAAGAAAAGGCCCCGGGATAAAGAAAAGGCCCAGAGATAAAGAAAAGGCCCAGAGATAAAGAAAAGGTCCAGGGATAAAGAAAAGGTCCAGGGATAAAGAAAAGGCCCAGGGCTAAAGAAAAGGCCCAGGGATAAAGAAAAGGCCCAGAGATAAAGAAAAGGCCCAGGGCTAAAGAAAAGGCCCAGGGATAAAGAAAAGGCCCAGAGATAAAGAAAAGGCCCAGGGATAAAGAAAAGGCCCAGGGATAAAGAAAAGGCCCAGGGATTAAGAAAAGGCACAGAGATAAAGAAAAGGCCCAGAGATAAAGAAAAACCGCCCAAGGCAATAGAAGAGAAGTAGAGACATTCTCACCTTGGCTTGGATGACAGACAGACAGACAGACAGACAAACAGACAGACAGACAGACAGACAGGCAGACAGACAGACAGACAGACAGACAGACAGACAGACAGACAGACAGACAGACAGACAGGCTTTGTGGCAAGGGAGTCAACCTCAGCCAGCTGCTGTGAAAGAAGAACAGGTCCTGTAGTGAGGCCATGAAGTGTTACTTCAACATATACTGTCTGTATGCATTCTCTGATGCTCCTGCAATTCCCATCACATCTCTTTATGGATCAGTGGACCCCTCCTCCAGACCAATGGGTCAGCAAGGGCATGAACTCTGTTCCTGCTAACTAGCCTGTATAAATAACTCATCCCCAATGACTGTCTGCTCCATCTCTCTCCTTTATCATTGTTTATTAGATCCATTCTTTTTCAATAAACGTTAATAAAATACAACCACCGAATCTTACCTTGTTTCTGTTTTCTCAAATATGGCAACTCAGCGAGAATGCACGTGCCAATTGAATATACGTTGACGTAGGGCCTAGGTCTCCAAATACTCATTGTCCAATCAAATCACACAATCTAAGCCTAAGTCATCGGAGATTTCAATTGGTACGTGCATTCTCGCTCAGAAACTTCCTTCCCCATGAAGTGGAGTTTAGTCAACTAGGTTAACTGATGATCGTGGTCTGTAGACTTCTCCCTTCACCATGAAGTGGAGTTTAGTCAGCTAGGGTAACTGATGATCGTGGTCTGGAGACTTCTCCCTTCACCATGAAGTGGAGTTTAGTCAGCTAGGGTAACTGATGATCGTGGTCTGGAGACTTCTCCCTTCACCATGAAGTGGAGTTTAGTCAACTAGGGTAACTGATGATCGTGGTCTGGAGACTTCTTCCTTCATCATGAAGTGGAGTTTAGTCAGCTAGGGTAACTGATGATCGTGGTCTATAGACTTCTTCCTTCACCATGAAGTGGAGTTTAGTCAGCTAGGGTAACTGATGATCGTGGTCTGTAGACTTCTCCCTTCACCATGAAGTGGAGTTTAGTCAGCTAGGGTAACTGATGATCGTGGTCTGGAGACTTCTCCCTTCACCATGAAGTGGAGTTTAGTCAGCTAGGGTAACTGATGATCGTGGTCTGGAGACTTCTTCCTTCACCATGAAGTGGAGTTTAGACAACTAGGGTAACTGATGATCGTGGTCTGGAGACTTCTTCCTTCACCATGAAGTGGAGTTTAGTCAGCTAGGGTAACTGATGATCGTGGTCTTTAGACTTCTTCCTTCACCATGAAGTGGAGTTTAGTCAGCTAGGGTAACTGATGATCGTGGTCTGGAGACTTCTCCCTTCACCATGAAGTGGAGTTTAGTCAGCTAGGGTAACTGATGATCGTGGTCTTTAGACTTCTTCCTTCACCATGAAGTGCAGTTTAGTCAGCTAGGGTAACTGATGATCGTGGTCTGGAGACTTCTCCCTTCACCATGAAGTGGAGTTTAGTCAGCTAGGGTAACTGATGATCGTGGTCTGGAGACTCCTCCCTTCACCATGAAGTGGAGTTTAGTCAGCTAGGGTAACTGATGATCGTGGTCTGGAGACTTCTTGCAAATTCTATGTAACACTTACTTGCCTGTGACTTTATTAGCAGCCAGTGGAGAAAGTGAGGGTACACCTTTCCCCTTCCACGCATTTAACCTGGCTTTCATCAGGCTTCGGCTAAACGTCTCTCTTGCAGAAACTCAACCTGTGTAAGATAGAACAGAGGAATGATAGGTTGTTGTACAGCTAAATGTGAGGAGAAATCTGAACAATACAAATATAAAATCCATATTTATTCCCACTTTGTTGAGGATATCCACAAGACGTAGGAGATCAAGAAAAACAAACAAGTACTAAGAAACAGGAAGACAACAACTGAACATCCAACAATAACAAATACAACTATTTATCAGTATTATAAGAGCACTAGAAACAGGAAGACAACAACTGAACACCCACCAACAACTAATAAAGAGCTGGTTGCTAAGAGACATCAACCACATCAATGCCAGTCTAACAGCCATGATGATCTGTAGGGAAACAAAGGGTAGCATTACCAGAGCTAATTGAAGTTGTGGACAGCCTTCAGCATGAACCCGGAAACATGAGAGAAGATGCATGGGAACAGGGGGGGTATGAGGACTGACAGGGCTGGAGGCTATACAGTCTACCTGATATGATAGTCTGAAATAATCATCTTTGTTCCCAAACCTTAGCCTGTTCCCAAACCTTAGCCTGTTCAAGCATTAGCCTCTTTCCAAACCTTAACCTGTTCCCAAACATTAACCTGTTCCCAAACATTAACCTGTTCCCAAACCTTAACCTGTTCCCAAACATTAACCTGTTCCCAAACCTTAACCTGTTCCCAAACATTAACCTGTTCCCAAACCTTAACCTGTTCCCAAACATTAACCTGTTCCCAAACATTAACCTGTTCCCAAACCTTAAACTGTTCCCAAACCTTAACCTGTTCCCAAACATTAACCTGTTCCAAAACCTTAAACTGTTCCCAAACATTAACCTGTTCCCAAACATTAACCTGTTCCCAAACATTAACCTGTTCCCAAACATTAATCTGTTCCCAAACCTTAACCTGTTCCCAAACCTTAACCTGTTCCCAAACATTAACCTGTTCCCAAACATTAACCTGTTCCCAAACCTTAACCTGTTCCCAAACCTTAACCTGTTCCCAAACCTTAACCTGTTCCCAAACATTAACCTGTTCCCAAACATTAACCTGTTCCCAAACATTAAACTGTTCCCAAACATTAACCTGTTCCCAAACCTTAACCTGTTCCCAAACATTAACCTGTTCCCAAACATTAACCTGTTCCCAAACATTAACCTGTTCCCAAACATTAAACTGTTCCCAAAAATTCATCTGTTCCCAAACATTAACCTGTTCCTAAACATTTTACTGTTTCCAACCATTAACCTGTTCCCAAACATTAACCTGTTCCCAAACATTTTACTGTTTCCAAACATTAACCTGTTCCCAAACATTAACCTGTTCCCAAACATTAACCTGTTCCCAAACCTTAACCTGTTCCCAAACATTAACCTGTTCCTAAACATTTTACTGTTTCCAAACATTAACCTGTTCCCAAACATTAACCTGTTTCCAAACATTTTACTGTTTCCAAACATTAACCTGTTCCCAAACATTAACCTGTTCCCAAACATTAACCTGTTCCCAAACCTTAACCTGTTCCCAAACATTAACCTGTTCCCAAACCTTAACCTGTTCCCAAACCTTAACCTGTTCCCAAACATTAACCTGTTCCCAAACCTTAACCTGTTCCCAAACATTAATCTGTTCCCAAACCTTAACCTGTTCCCAAACCTTAACCTGTTCCCAAACATTAACCTGTTCCCAAACATTAACCTGTTCCCAAACATTAACCTGTTCCCAAACATTAAACTGTTCCCAAACATTAACCTGTTCCCAAACATTAACCTGTTCCCAAACATTAACCTGTTCCCAAACCTTAAGCTGTTCCCAAACATTAAACTGTTCCCAAACATTAACCTGTTCCCAAACATTAAACTGTTCCCAAACATTAACCTGTTCCCAAACATTAACCTGTTCCCAAACATTAACCTGTTCCCAAACATTAACCTGTTCCCAAACCTTAACCTGTTCCCAAACATTAACCTGTTCCCAAGCATTAACCTGTTCCCAAACATTAACCTGTTCCCAAACATTAACCTGTTCCCAAATATTAACCTGTTCCCAAACATTAACCTGTTCCCAAACATTAAACTGTTCCCAAACCTTAACCTGTTCCCAAACATTAACCTTAATCTCTAAATAATCAAATCTAATTAAACAACATAATTAAACCAATTAACATAATTGTGTGAATAAAGTAATTGTGCGTGTCTGTTTTAAAATATCACAAAACATTCTGAGGACATTAAACTATTCTAGCTGTGAAGTACTGAAGTCTAGTTGGAGTGCTGAAATGCTGAGAAAACATCCGGAATGTTGACATGATAGAACATGAGACTGGTTTCTCAAGTGGAGAGGGTGGAGGTTTGTATTGTTGAATGTTGACATGATAGAACATGAGACTGGTTTCTCAAGTGGAGAGGGTGGAGGTTTGTATTGTTGAATGTTGACATGATAGAACATGAGACTGGTTTCTCAAGTGGAGAGGGTGGAGGTTTGTATTGTTGAATGTTGACATGATAGAACATGAGACTGGTTTCTCAAGTGGAGAGGGTGGAGGTTTGTATTGTTGAATGTTGACATGATAGAACATGAGACTGGTTTCTCAAGTGGAGAGGGTGGAGGTTTGTATTGTTGAATGTTGACATGATAGAACATGAGACTGGTTTCTCAAGTGGAGAGGGTGGAGGTTTGTATTGTTGAATGTTGACATTATAGAACATGAGACTGGTTTCTAAATGTGGTCAGGATCATGAGGATATGATACAGCCATCTGTCCTCTCGAGCCATCAGGCAACTTGTCTTCAGGATATTTAAGGAGAACCTGACACCCCGAACCCGACCGGTGCAGTCTGGTCTTTGGCATGCTGCAACAAATGTCAGAGACATCAGCAACTGACTTCAGCTGTACACTACCAGTCGGGTGGATGAACAGGAACACATACAGACACACAATATAGATGAAGACCTGAATGCCTGAAAGATCCTTACTGCTACTGAAACGCTAATAACCTCAACCTGATTGTACAGTAACCAAGTACTACGCCTCAACAATACAAACCTCCACCCTCTCCACTTGCTCAGTTGGTCCCATGTTTCAAAGTGGCGCCCCCTAGTGGTGGTTAGGGAGTAGCACAGAAAGAATGTAGCTGTTGACAGGAGGGTAAACACTGGTTGGACTTATTGCCTACAGGGATAGTCTTTCACCACACCTCAACACACTGTAGATCACACAAACCTGCCCAGATCGCTATGGAGACAACCCGACAAATAAAAGTCCCAATTGCTGCAAAATAATTCTAATTAGTCCAAGAAGGCTGTAAAAGATATTGGCTGTGGTAAAATGTCAAATAATGTCCTTGTATAGTTCTCAAAAGGTAAGAAATAAAAATCATGACCATTCATCTATTAAATTTAAAGGTACACTCTAAAAGGTACAATCTGGGATATTTCTGGTTGTTCAACATTTCAATTAATGTTATTAGGCCTATTTACTGTTATTTTATTGCCTACTTTTTATATATTTTTACTTTAGTTTATTTGTAAATATTTTCTTAACTCTTCTTGAACTGCACTGCTGGTTAAGGGCTTGTAAGTAAGTATTTCACGGTAAGGTCTACACTTGTTGTATTGATTTGATTTACCCGTTGATTCTTGGAGAATATAACGTATAAATAACTTATGAGCAGCCTTGTGAAGTCTTAGTCCACATATTATGTACATGGAGGACCCGTTGATAGTTCTGCACAGTGTTATTGTAGCTTTAGGCCTATGAGGCCCTGTTGATAGTTCTGCACAGTGTTATTGTAGCTTTAGGCCTATGAGGCCCTGTTGATAGTTCTGCACAGTGTTATTGTAGCTTTAGGCCTATGAGGCCCTGTTGATAGTTCTGCACAGTGTTATTGTAGCTTTAGGCCTATGAGGCCCTGTTGATAGTTCTGCACAGTGTTATTGTAGCTTTAGGCCTATGAGGCCCTGTTGATAGTTCTGCACAGTGTTATTGTAGCTTTAGGTCTATGAGGCCCTGTTGATAGTTCTGCACAGTGTTATTGTAGCTTTAGGCCTATGAGGCCCTGTTGATAGTTCTGCACAGTGTTATTGTAGCTTTAGGCCTATGAGGCCCTGTTGATAGTTCTGCACAGTGTTATTGTAGCTTTAGGCCTATGAGGCCCTGTTGATAGTTCTGCACAGTGTTATTGTAGCTTTAGGCCTATGAGGCCCCAGTAAAAACAGCAATGTTATGACACAGCTATGGCCAGGGGCCTAACTTTGGTTTCAGATCTGTTCCCCTGTCACTATAGTGGTTTCAGATCTGTTCCCCTGTCACTACAGTGGTTTCAGATGTGTTATCCTGTCACTATAGTGGTTTCAGATGTGTTATCCTGTCACTACAGTGGTTTCAGAGGTGTTATCCTGTCACTACAGCGGTTTCAGAGGTGTTATCCTGTCACTACAGTGGTTTCAGATGTGTTATCCTGTCACTACAGTGGTTTCAGAGGTGTTATCCTGTCAGATGTGTTATGCTGTCACTACAGTGGACATTTCCCTCTGTGGGTCTCTGTTTGTTCAGAGATTGCAGGCAAATCACACTTCAGGCAAAATCCAACATTTACATATTTCCTGTAAACATTGTTTTTCTTCCTTCCCAAGGTTACATTATGCAAATGACCTTGACCCAGATGTTATAGGGCTACGAAAGCCCGAACTTCATTCAAAGCTTCAAAGACCATTAGGGAATTTAAAACGATGACATGTATGTAGTTCCTTTAATTAGTGACAGTATCTTCAACAGCAGCACTGAGCCCTGCACAGATCCACTGTGGAGAGATTTCCATCAACATGTTGGATTAAGTTTATTTTAGACTGTCAGGCCATGAGATCTTCATTGTGTCTTTAGTAGAACATTGCAAAAAATTCAGTTTACTTTCCTAAAATTCAGTGTTCCAGGTTACACTGCTTCAATGTCTGTAAGGATTCTCTATTTGGTTCATTTGTGTGCAGGTAAAAACAGGAGATCTCTCTAATAACCAGCCAGTGTATACAGGTGAGCTAAGGAAGCCTCTCTGATTGGTGGGCTGGCTGTAGAGTGGAGCTAAGGAAGCCTCTCTGATTGGTGGGCTGGGTGTACAGGTGAGCTAAGGAAGCCTTTCTGATTGGTGGGTTGGGTGTAGAGGTGAGGGGCCAGGATGAGGTAGTTTGTAGTAATAAGTGAAGTGACAGGCTCAGCTCCACTCCACACTGACTGAGTACTGGGACATCATTCAGAGGAAGAGCTGCTCCACTCCACACTGACTGAGTACTGGGACATCATTCAGAGGAAGAGCAGCTCCACTCCACACCGACTGAGTACTGGGACGTCATGCAGAGGAAGAGCAGCTTCACTGGGCTCCTCATCACTGCTCTGTGTGCAGTGGTCTCCTGCTGTCTGAACAAACAGTTCCACTATGTGGAGGAAGGAGGAAAGACCTGGGAAAAGGCTCAGCAGTACTGCAGAGAAAAGTACATTGACCTGGCCTTCATCAGCAACCAAGATGAAGTAGATGAGGTCAATCATATATCAAGTACGGATGATGTTTGGATTGGTCTGTACAGAGATCCCTCTCACCCAACAGAGTGGAAGTGGTCTGGAAGGTGGAACTCATCATTCAGGTTCTGGGAGCATGGCCAGCCAGACAATCACGATGGCAACCAGGACTGTGTCAGGTTGAGGAACCATGAGATGAATGATAAGCAATGCACTGAACAATATCCCTTCTTGTGCTTTGATCTGAACGTGGTCCTGGTGAAGGAGAACAAGACATGGGAGGAGGCTCTGGATCACTGCAGGGAGCATTACACTGACCTCACCAGCCTGCTCTCTGAGAATGAACATCTCCTCGTCCAGAGAATGATGAATTCAAAGGGGGCCCAGACGGACCATGTGTGGACGGGACTGCGCTTCCTGGCCAGCGCGTGGCTGTGGGTGAACGGGGACCCGCTGGAGTATCAGGCCTGGACCGGGGGGAGGCTGCCCCACTGCCCCGCCCAACACCTCCGCTGTGGGACCCTGCCCAGGGAGGGAGAGCTTTGGGGAACCAGGGGCTGTGAGGAGAGGAAGAACTTCCTCTGCTCCACATGAGTGACTCCTAGCGGAGCCAGGCATTTACACCTTTGGTGATAACTGAAGTAAAAACATATAAAAGATCAATATTTACTACGAGCAATAATTAGAATTTAAACATTATTTAACCAGAAAAACCTCTCTCCCAAGGTGTGTTCTCTGTTTGACTATATCTATTCACACTGCATTTAAAACTAAATGGTCATTAAACCTGTAGTGATTAAAATAATGGACATTTTACTCTATACTGTTGTAGCAAATGTAGAATACTTAGCAGGTACTGTACAACCAACTCTGTTCTACTGTAACACTGTAATAAACACTGTTAGGAAGAGTCCTCTTTCTGTCTATCTTCATCATTTGATTCATAGCTAAGGAATACAAAACACTTTTTAGAATGTCTAAAGTATCTTTTTTGTCTGCATGTTCCTGTAAGAGATGATTTTAGGACGATGATAAAGGAGGAAAGCGGTACTAAGCCATGTCAGGCAGTAGTACACAGAGTCCTTCTAAAACCATGAGGAAAGCAACATGATGGCTAAAATATTAGGCCGACATCTAGGCATAGTTCCTTGAAGTACTTACAGTATCTTCAGCATCAACACAGCAGCACTGAGCCCTGCACAGATCCACTGTGGAGAGATATCCAGCAACATTTTGGATTAAGTTTTATTTTGGACCATTGGGCCGTGTTAGATTTTCCGTGTGTCTAGGGGTACAATTTTCTTTATAGATACAGGCCTTATTTTACAGCTGTATTCCAGGTTGGGAAAGAGCAGTGTGTGTTTCTTTGATGTGTTTTTAAGGAAGATCTATTTGGTTGTTCATTTGTGTAGAACAACATAAAAGCTATCTAATTGGTTGCCAGTGTGTAGGTGAGCTAACAAAGAGTTCTAATTGGAGAGTTGGGTGAACAGGTGAGTTAATGTGAAATAGCTAGCTGATACATTCAGCTGTAATAGTGGTAATAGCTAACTGGTACATCCAGCTGTTATAGTGGGAATAGCTAGCTGGTACGTCCAGCTGTTATAGTAGGAATAGCTAGCTGGTACGTCCAGCTGTTATAGTAGGAATAGCTAGCTGGTACATCCGGCTGTTATACTGGGAATAGCTAGCTGGTACGTCCAGCTGTTATACTGGGAATAGCTAGCTGGTACATCCAGCTGTTAAAGTGGGAATAGCTAGCTGGTACATTCAGCTGTTATACTGGGAATAGCTAGCTGGTACATCCAACTGTTATAGTGAGAATAGCTAGCTGGTACATTCAGCTGTTATACTGGGAATAGCTAGCTGGTACATCCAGCTGTTATAGTGGGAATAGCTAGCTGGTACATCCAACTGTTATACTGGGAATAGCTAGCTGGTACATTCAGCTGTTATAGTGGGAATAGCTAGCTGGTACATTCAGCTGTTATACTGGGAATAGCTAGCTGGTACATCCAACTGTTATAGTGAGAATAGCTAGCTGGTACATTCAGCTGTTATACTGGGAATAGCTAGCTGGTACATCCAGCTGTTATAGTGGGAATAGCTAGCTGGTACATCCAACTGTTATACTGGGAATAGCTAGCTGGTACATCCAACTGTTATAGTGAGAATAGCTAGCTGGTACATTCAGCTGTTATACTGGGAATAGCTAGCTGGTGCATCCAACTGTTGTAGTGAGAATAGCTAGCTGGTACATCCAGCTGTTATAGTGGTAATAGCTAGCTGGTACGTCCAACTGTTATACTGGGAATAGCTAGCTGGTACATCCAACTTATAGTGAGAATAGCTAGCTGGTACATTCAGCTGTTATACTGGGAATAGCTAGCTGGTACATCCAGCTGTTATAGTTAATAGCTAGCTGGTACATCCAACTGTTATAGTGAGAATAGCTAGCTGGTACATTCAGCTGTTATACTGGGAATAGCTAGCTGGTACATTCAGCTGTTATACTGGGAATAGCTAGCTGGTGCATCCAACTGTTATACTGATAATAGCTAGCTGGTACATCCAGCTGTTATAGTTAATAGCTAGCTGGTACATTCAGCTGTTATACTGGGAATAGCTAGCTGGTACATTCAGCTGTTATAGTGGTAATAGCTAGCTGGTGCATCCAGCTGTTATACTGGGAATAGCTAGCTGGTACATCCAGCTGTTATAGTGGGAATAGCTAGCTGGTACATCCAGCTGTTATACTGGGAATAGCTAGCTGGTACATCCAGCTGTTATACTGGGAATAGCTAGCTGGTACATCCAGCTGTTATACTGGGAATAGCTAGCTGGTACATTCAGCTGTTATACTGGGAATAGCTAGCTGGTACATCCAGCTGTTATAGTGGTAATAGCTAGCTGGTACGTCCAGCTGTTATACTGGGAATAGCTAGCTGGTACATCCAGCTGTTATATTGGGAATTAACAAGAGAGATCAGTCCAATTAACAGCAGTTTCAACATGTGGATTGACAAGGTATAAGAAGCAAGAAATGTTCCGTATGTGTGGAATTGGTTACAACATGTGGAAACAGCAGTGTAGCCTGGTGAGCCAGACGGATCTCACCAGCTTACGTGAATGTTCAGACTGATTTTTTCTCTGCCACAGAGCAGAGAAATGAAGAATCAGTCATCACACAAGAGCTCTATAGTGACTGCTGGAGGGAGACAGGCGCTCTATAGTGACAACTGCTGGAGGGAGACAGGAGCTCTATAGTGACGACTGCTGGAGGGAGACAGGCGCTCTATAGTGACGACTGCTGGAGGGAGACAGGAGCTCTATAGTGACGACTGCTGGAGGGAGACAGGCGCTCTATAGTGACGACTGCTGGAGGGAGACAGGAGCTCTATAGTGACGACTGCTGGAGGGAGACAGGAGCTCTATAGTGACTGCTGGAGGGCGACAGGAGCTCTATAGTGACGACTGCTGGAGGGAGACAGGCGATCTATAGTGACGACTGCTGGAGGGAGACAGGCGCTCTATAGTGACGACTGCTGGAGGGGGGACAGGAGCTCTATAGTGACTGCTGGAGGGCGACAGGTACTCTATAGTGACGACTGTTGGCAGGAGACAGGTCCTCTATAGTGCTGACTGCTGGCAGAAGAGAGAGCAGGACCTTGATCAATGGTATGATCCTCTTGTCCAGTAACAATCTCTCAGCTCCACATTGTACTCTGGTAAGCTTGGTGGCATGTCCACCGTATTTCTTTAAAAAACCTACCCATTCCTTTTAGAAGTGTCTTGGCCGGGAGAAAGAGCAATGGAGTTCAATCAAGCATCCATCCAAATGTCAAGGGTCTATTAATTTCCTCTCTGAATAATCAACAACATCCTGTAATAGATAGGAGAGCAGGAACATGTCTACAGCAACAGTTTGTGACAATAATGCTACTCTGAACTCGGAACCAGAGACACACAGCAAGTAGAGGTAAAGGTAAATCCAGAACATTTACTTAGGTCTTCACAGAGAACAAGGCTCCATAAGCACCATAATCATGAGCACCATAATCAAACATGAGCACCATAATCAAACATGAGCCCTCAGCAACGATGCAGGCCAACTGAGGAACCTAAATAGCAAGGCAACCAGGTGAACAGAGAGGGTAATTAAACACAGGTGAAACCAATAAGAAATAATCACTGTAACCCTGGAAACTAGAAAACAAGGTAAGGGTGCCCTCCAGTGGTAGCCTAAGGAAACAACACTCAAATAGACAGAAACTGTGACACTGTTAACCCAAGTTACACATTCACATCAGTAAATCAGCAGTATTACAAGTCTAACACTCTATAGACTTGATTGGTCAGCATATAGGGACTACATTGGTCAGCATATAGGGACTACATTGGTCAGTATATAGGGACTACATTGGTCAGTATATAGGGACTTCATTGGTCAGCATATAGGGCCTACATTGGTCAGCATATAGGGACTTGATTGGTCAGCATATAGGGACTACATTGGTCAGTATATTGGTACTACATTGGTCAGTATATAGGGACTACATTGGTCAGTATATAGGGACTTCATTGGTCAGCATATAGGGCCTACATTGGTCAGCATATAGGGACTTGATTGGTCAGCATATAGGGACTACATTGGTCAGTATATTGGTACTACATTGGTCAGTATATAGGTACTACATTGGTCAGTATATAGGTACTACATTGGTCAGTATATAGGGACTACATTGGTCAGTATATAGGGACTACATTGGTCAGTATATAGGTACTACATTGGTCAGTATATAGGGACTACATTGGTCAGTATATAGGGACTTCATTGGTCAGCATATAGGGACTACATTGGTCAGCATATAGGGACTACATTGGTCAGTATATAGGGACTTCATTGGTCAGTATATAGGGACTACATTGGTCAGCATATAGGGACTACATTGGTCAGTATATAGGGACTACATTGGTCAGTATATAGGGACTACATTGGTCAGTATATAGGGACTACATTGGTCAGTATATAGGGACTACATTGGTCAGTATATAGGGACTTCATTGGTCAGTATATAGGGACTACATTGGTCAGCATATAGGGACTACATTGGTCAGTATATAGGGACTACATTGGTCAGTATATAGGGACTACATTGGTCAGTATATAGGGACTACATTGGTCAGTATATAGGGACTTCATTGGTCAGCATATAGGGACTACATTGGTCAGCATATAGGGACTACATTGGTCAGTATATAGGGACTACATTGGTCAGCATATAGGGACTACATTGGTCAGTATATAGGGACTACATTGGTCAGTATATAGGGACTACATTGGTCAGTATATAGGGACTACATTGGTCAGTATATAGGGACTTCATTGGTCAGCATATAGGGACTACATTGGTCAGTATATAGGGACTACATTGGTCAGTATATAGGGACTACATTGGTCAGTATATAGGTACTACATTGGTCAGTATATAGGTACTACATTGGTCAGCATATTTTAATCTCGGGCACCCAGGACTCACTCTCTGTCACGAGTAACTATCAGTATATAGACTTCATTGCTTAAAAGGTGTAAAGGATGTGAAATGGCTAGCTAGTTAGCGGGTACGCGCTAATAGCGTTTCAATCGGTTACGTCACTTGCTCTGAGACTTGAAGTAGGGTTTCCCCTTGCACTGCAAGGGCCGCGGCCTTTGTGGAGCGATGGGTAACGATGCTTCGTGGGCGACCGTTGTTGATGTGTGCAGATGGTCCCTGGTTCGGGGCAAGGGGATGTCAATAAGTTATACTGTTACAAAAGCATACTTGCTTTCTTCTTGAAATATTTGCAAGTCAGAGTGAAATAAAGGATTTTTTATAGAAGTGAATCACGTTTGTTGAGTCATTGAGGCTAATAGGTTACAAGACATAATGTCCCCACATGATTTAGCTATTGATTATGTAACATCTATTCAAACCACAGGTTCTAGGTCCATTCAGGGTAGTATTTCAGGGTAGTATTGAAGGGTCGTATTGCAGGGTAGTATTTCAGGGGGGTATTTCAGGGTAGTATTTTGCAAAGTTTCGAGAGCGGTATATCTTACCATTATTACCAGTAACTCTAGACGTTAATGGAAGTTCTAAGTTACACAAATAGGTATACAGTCTCTTTCACTTAGAGGTAGTTGTCCACTCACATTATTAACAGAATTTCTCTGAGAAACAGTTGTCAAATCAAATCAAATTGTATTTTTCACATTTGCCGAATACAACAGGTGTAGACCTTACAGTGAAATGCTTACTTACAACCCCTTAACCAACATTGCAGTTCAAGAAAAAGAGTTAATAAAATATATAACAAATAAACTAAAGTATAAAATCGAATCTAATCAATAAAAAGTAACACAAGAAATGTACATAACAATAACGAGGCTCTATACAGGGTGTACCGGTACCGAGTCAATGTGGCCCAGGGAAATAGAATAGAAGACACCAAAAAATGTCCATCCCTAACTATAACATTTTCAGACAAGATAGAACTGCCAAAGGGGGCGGTGTTGCAATCTACTGCAGAGTTCTGTCTTACTATCCAGGTCTGTACCCAAACAATTTGAACTTCTACTTTTAAAAATCCACCTTTCCAGAAACAAGTCTCTCACCTTTGCTGCTTGCTATAGACCACCCTCTGCCCCCAGCTGTTCCCTGGACACCATATGTGAATTGATTGCCCCCCATCTATCTTCAGAGCTCGTGCTGCTAGGTGACCTAAACTGGGACATGCTGAACACCCCGGCCATCCTACAATCTAAGCTTGATGCCCTCAATCTCACACAAATTATCAATGACCCCACCAGGTACAACCCCAAATTGGGCACCCCCATAGATATCATCCTAACCAACTTGCCCTCCAGATACACCTCTGCTGTTTTCAACCAAGATCTCAGCGATCACTGCCTGATTGACTGCATCCGTAATGGGTCTGCGGTCAAACGACCACCCCTCATCACTGTCAAACGCTCCCTAAAACACTTCAGCGAGCAGGCCTCTCTAATCGACCTGGCCCGGGTATCCTGGAAGGATATTGACCTCATCCCGTCAGTAGAGGATGCCTGGTTATTCTTTAAATGTGCCTTCCTCACGATCTTAAATAAGCATGCCCCATATATTTTTTTTAACCAGGAACAGATATAGCCCTTGGTTCTCTCCAGACCTGACTGCCCTTGACCAGCACAAAAACATCCTGTGGCGTTCTGCATTAGCACCGAATAGCCCCCGTGATATGAAACTTTTCAGGGAAGTTAGGAACCAGTATACACAGGCAGTTAGGAAAGCTAAGGCTAGCTTTTCAAGCAAAAATTTGCATCCTGTAGCACAAACTCAAAAAATTCTGGGACACTGTAAAGTCCATGGAGAACAAGAGCACCTCCTCCCAGCTGCCCACTGCACTGAAGATAGGAAACACTGTCACCACCGATAAATCCACTATAATTGAGAATTTCAATAAGCATTTTTCTACGGCTGGCTATGCTTTCAACCTGGCTACCCCTACCCCGGTCAACAGCACTGCACCCCCCACAGCAACTCGCCCAAGCCTCCCCCATTTCTCCTTCACCCAAATCCAGATAGCTGATGTTCTGAAAGAGCTGCAAAATCTGGACCCCTACAAATCAGCAGGGCTAGACAATCTGGACCCTCTCTTTCTCAAACGATCTGCCGAAATTGTTGCAACCCCTATTACTAGCCTGTTCAACCTCTCTTTCTTATCGTCTGAGATTCCCATAGATTGGAAAGCTGCCGCAGTCATCCCCCTCTTCAAAAGGGGCGACACTCTAGACCCAAACTGTTATAGACCTATATCTATTCTACCCTGCCTTTCTAAGGACTTTGAAAGCCAAGTTAACAAACAGATTACCGACCATTTCGAATCCCACCGTACCTTCTCCGCTATGCAATCTGGTTTTAGAGCTGTTCATGGGTGCACCTCAGCCACGCTCAAGGTCCTAAACGATATCTTAACCGCCATCGATAAGAGACATTACTGTGCAGCCGTATTCATCGACCTGGCCAAGGCTTTTGACTGTCAATCACCACATTCTTATCGGCAGACTCAACAGCCTTAGGTTTCTCAAACGATTGCCTCGCCTGGTTCACCAACTACTTCTCTGATAGAGGTGAGTCTGTCAAATCTGAGGGTCTGTTGTCCGGACCTCTGGCAGTCTCTATGGGGGTGCCCCAGGGTTCAATTCGCGGGCCGACTCTCTTCTCTGTATATATCAATGATGTCGCTCTTGCTGCTGGTGATTCTCTGATCCACCTCTACGCAGACAACACCATTCTGTATACTTCTGGCCCTTCTTTGGACACTGTGTTAACTAACCACCAGACGAGCTTCAATGCCATACAACTCTCTTTCCGTGGCCTCCAACTGCTCTTAAATGCAAGTAAAACTAAATCCATGCTCTTCAACCGATCGCTGCCCTCACCTGCACGCCCGTTAATTACTTAAAAATCAGACAATGTGATTTTCTGGATTTTTGTTTTAGATTCCGTCTCTCACAGTTGAAGTGTACCTATGATAAAAATTACAGACCTCTACATGCTTTGTAAGTAGGAAAACCTGCAAAATCGGCAGTGTTTCAAATACTTGTTCTCCCAATTCTCTCAATTGTATATAATGTACTGTAAATCATCAAATGCATCTTGCCATCTTTATGTAATACATGTATCACTAGCCACTTTAAACTATGCCACTTTATGTTTATATACCCTACATTACTCATCTCAGATGTATATACTGCACTCTATACCATCTACTGCATCTTGCCTATGCCGTTCTGTACCATCACTCATTCATATATCTTTATGTACATATTCTTTATCCCTTTACACTTGCGTGTATAAGGTAGTAGTTGTGGAATTGTTAGGTTAGATTACTCGTTGGTTATTACTGCATTGTCGGAACTAGAAGCACAAGCATTTCGCTACACTCGCATTAACATCTGCTAACCATGTGTATGTGACAAATAAAATTTGATTTGTGAAGTCTTAGTCCACATATGATGTACATGGAGGCCCTGTTGATAGTTCTGCACAGTGTTATTGTAGCTTTAGGCCTATGAGGCCCTGTTGATAGTTATGCACAGTGTTATTGTAGCTTTAGGCCTATGAGGCCCTGTTGATAGTTCTGCACAGTGTTATTGTAGCTTTAGGCCTATGAGGCCCCAGTAAAAACAGCAACGTTATGACACAGCTATGGCCAGGGGCCAAACTTTGGTTTCAGATCGGTTCTCCTGTCACTACAGTGGTTTCAGAGGTGTTATCTTGTCACTACAGTGGTTTCAGTGGTGTTATCCTGTCACTACAGTGGTTTCAGGTCTGTTCTCCTGTCACTACAGTGGGTTCAGATGTGTTATCCTGTCACTACAGTGGTTTCAGTGGTGTTATCCTGTCACTACAGTGGTTTCAGTGGTGTTATCCTGTCACTACAGTGGTTTCAGAGGTGTTAGCCTGTCACTACAGTGGGTTCAGATCTGTTCTCCTGTCACTACAGTGGTTTCAGAGGTGTTATCCTGTCACTACAGTGGTTTCAGAGGTGTTATCCTGTCACTACAGTGGTTTCAGTGGTGTTATCCTGTCACTACAGTGGTTTCAGAGATGTTATCCTGTCATTACAGTGGGTTCAGAGGTGTTATCCTGTCACTACAGTGGTTTCAGAGGTGTTATCCTGTCACTACAGTGGTTTCAGATGTGTTATCCCGTCACTACAGTGGTTTCAGATGTGTTCTCCTGTCACTACAGTGGTTTCAGATCTGTTCTCCTGTCACTACAGTGGGTTCAGATGTGTTATCCTGTCACTACAGTGGTTTCAGAGGTGTTCTCCTGTCACTACAGTGGTTTCAGATGTGTTATCCCGTCACTACAGTGGTTTCAGATGTGTTATCCTGTCACTACAGTGGTTTCAATGGTGTTATCCTGTCACTACAGTGGGTTCAGATCTGTTATCCTGTCACTACAGTGGTTTCAGAGATGTTATCCTGTCACTACAGTGGGTTCAGAGGTGTTATCCTGTCACTACAGTGGTTTCAGATGTGTTCTCCTGTCACTACAGTGGTTTCAGATCTGTTATCCTGTCACTACAGTGGTTTCAGATGTGTTCTCCTGTCACTACAGTGGTTTCAGATGTGTTCTCCTGTCACTACAGTGGTTTCAGATGTGTTCTCCTGTCACTACAGTGGTTTCAGATGTGTTCTCCTGTCACTACAGTGGTTTCAGAGGTGTTATCCTGTCACTACAGTGGGTTCAGATCTGTTATCCTGTCACTACAGGGGTTTCAGAGATGTTATCCTGTCACTACAGTGGGTTCAGAGGTGTTATCCTGTCACTACAGTGGTTTCAGATGTGTTCTCCTGTCACTACAGTGGTTTCAGATCTGTTATCCTGTCACTACAGTGGGTTCAGATGTGTTCTCCTGTCACTACAGTGGTTTCAGAGGTGTTATCTTGTCACTACAGTGGTTTCAGAGGTGTTATCCTGTCACTACAGTGGTATCAGATCTGTTCTCCTGTCACTACAGTGGTTTCAGAGATGTTATCCTGTCACTACAGTGGTTTCAGATGTGTTATCCTGTCACTACAGTGGTTTCATAGGTGTTATCCTGTCAGATGTGTTATCCTATCACTACAGTGGTTTCAGAGGTGTTATCCTGTCACTACAGTGGTTTCAGAGATGTTATCCTGTCACTACAGTGGTTTCAGATGTGTTATCCTGTCAGATGTGTTATCCTGTCACTACAGTGGTTTCGGAGGTGTTATCCTGTCAGATGTGTTATGCTGTCAGTACAGTGGGCATTTCCTCTGTGGGTCTCTCTTTGTTCAGAGATTGCAGGCAAATCACACTTCAGGCAAAATCCAACATTTACATATTTCCTGTAAACATTGTTTTTCTTCCTTCCCAATGTCACATTATGCAAATGACCTTGACCCAGATGTTATAGGGCTACGAAAGCCCGAACTTCATTCAAAGCTTCAAAGACCATTAGGGAATTTAAAACGATGACATGTATGTAGTTCCTTTAATTAGTGACAGTATCTTCAACAGCAGCACTGAGCCCTGCACAGATCCACTGTGGAGAGATTTCCATGAACATGTTGGATAAATGCAGAGGAAGAGCAGCGCCACTCCACACTGACTGAGTACTGGGACGTCATGCAGAGGAAGAGCAGCTCCACTCCACACTGACTGAGTACTGGGACGTCATGCAGAGGAAGAGCAGCTCCACTCCACACTGACTGAGTACTGGGACGTCATGCAGAGGAAGAGCAGCTCCACTCCACACTGACTGAGTACTGGGACGTCATGCAGAGGAAGAGCAGCTCCACTCCACACTGACTGAGTACTGGGACATCATGCAGAGAAAGAGCAGCTTCACTGGGCTCATCACTGCTCTGTTTGCAGTGGTCTCCTGTTGTCTGAACAAACAGTTCCACTATGTGAATGAAGGAGGAAAGACCTGGGGAAAGGCTCAGCAATACTGCACAGAGAAGTACATTGACCTGGCCTTCATCAGCAACCAAGACGAAGTAGATGAGTTCAATAACATATCAATCACGGATTATGTTTGGATTGGTCTGTACAGAGATCCCTCTCACCCAACAGAGTGGAAGTGGTCTGGAGGGTGGAACTCATCATTCAGGTTCTGGGAGCAAGGCCAGCCAAACAATCTCAATGGCAACCAGGACTGTGTCGATGTGAAGAACCATGAGATGAATGATAAGGAATGCACTGAACAATATCCCTTCTTGTGCTTTGATCTGAACGTGGTCCTGGTGAAGGAGAATAAGACATGGGAGGAGGCTCTGGATCACTGCAGGGAGCACTACACTGACCTCACCAGCCTGCTCTCTGAGAATGAACATCTCCTCGTCCAGAGAATGATGAATTCAAAGGGGGCCCAGACGGACCATGTGTGGACGGGACTGCGCTTCCTGGCCAGAGAGTGGCTGTGGGTGAACGGGGACCCCCTGGAGTACCAGGCCTGGACCGGGGTAAGGCTGCCCCACTGCCCTGCACAACACCTCCGCTGTGGGACCCTGCCCAGGGAGGGAGAGCTTTGGGGAACCAGGGACTGTGAGGAGAGGAAGAACTTCCTCTGCTCCACATGAGGGACTCCTAGCGGAGCCAGGCATTTACACCTTTGGTGATAACTGAATTAAAAACATATAAAAGATCAATATTTACTACGAGCAATAATTAGAATTTAAACATTATTCAACCAGAAAGACCTCTTTCCCAAGGTGTGTTCTCTGTTTGACTATATGTATTCACACTGCATTTAAAACTAAATGTTCATTAAACCTGTAGTGATTAAAATAATGGACATTTTACTCTATACTGTTGTAGCAAATGTAGAATACTTAGCAGGTACTGTACAACCAACTCTGTTCTACTGTAACACTGTAATAAACACTGTTAGGAAGAGTCCTCTTTCTGTCTGTCTTCGTCATTTGATTCATAGCTAAGGAATACAAATCACTTTTTAGAATGTCTAAAGTATCTTTTTTGTCTGCATGTTCCTGTAAGAGATGGTTTTAGGACGATGATAAAGGAGGAAAGTGGTACTAAGCCATGTCAGGCAGTAGTACACAGAGTCCTTCTAAAACCATGAGGAAAGCAACATGATGGCTAAAATATTAGGTCTACATTATCGTTGCGCCTATTATAGGCATTAGTTGAAGTTCAGTGTTAAATTCAAATCTCCCTACAATCATACCTAAGACAATATGACACCATTTTCGATTAAAATTCGCAAATCAACTTGATTGGAGGTACAGCCCCCGTCTCTTCTCGTCATGAGCAGTTTGTCCGTTACAGAGAACCACATACCGGATTTTTAACATTGTCTTTAGCATTAGGATCTTCAGACAATTTTTTTGCCCAGAACTAGCTCAATATTTAGGCGTTGTTTAAGAACAAGACTACAGCGTCCACAAAGTGACCATTATACTTGCCACATTTCGGGCTCAATACGTTTGTAGGGTCAACCGTGTTGATTACATTTATGATTTATTGCTCTCACGCGAAAATTTTTGTCCGTTAAGGATCAACGATGTGCTACCTTTTTGTAGCATTTCTGACAATGCTAACATCTTTTCAGCCAGAATCTGAAGAGTTCTGACACCGGGTCTGTTGCTCGGCAACAGCACAGCTGCTTGCACTATGCTGTCATAAGAAGTGTATGGAACAAACCTATATACACTGCTCAAAAAAATAACGGGAACACTTAAACAACACAATGTAACTCCAAGTCAATCACACTTCTGTGAAATCAAACTGTCAACACAATATAACTGCAAGTCCATCACACTTCTGTGAAATCAAACTGTCCACTTAGGAAGCAACACTGATTGACAATAAATTTCACATGCTGTTGTGCAAATGGAATAGACAACAGGTAGCTAACCAACAAACAAGGAAAGCTAGCTATATTTTTCCAATTAATGTTTTTCATATTAGGCTGAAGTCATCATGTGTAAGCTGTTGATGTAGACACATGCATGTAATTGGAGCACAAATAAGATAGCAAACATCCTTGGCTGCTATGATATCCAGTTAACGTAGACTAGCGAGGTAACGTTAGCTAACGTAACATTGTCATTATTATGAAACACATTTGTGCTGACGGATTAATACAGTGGCAAGTTACTTTTCAGTGTGTGCACCCAGGTAAAACCACATTAGAATCATTAAGGGGGGTTAGATTAATCTGGCCCAGGTACCGTGTCGGCATGTTTAGAAGTAGCTAAACATTTATCGCATTCGATTTGGAACTGGGCTGCCACCGGAAGTGAGCCTGGTGCCCGCTCTGTCTGGTGGCGAAGTCGGCTCAAAACAAAAGTGACGTAATTTAACACGTGTAGTAATGAGCAGTGGCGTAAGGTAGTAACGTAAAAAATACTTTAAAGTACTACTTAAGTCATTTTTTTTGGGGGGGGGGGGGGGGGTGTATCTGTTCTTTATTATTTATATTTTTGACAACTTTTACTTTTACTTCACTACATTCCTAAAGAAAATAATGTACTTTTTACTCCATTGATTTCCCTGACAACCAAAAGTACTCATTACATTTTGAAAGCTTAGCAGGACAGGAAAATGGTCCAATTTACAAATTTAGCAAGAAAACATCCCTTGTCATCCCTACTGCCTCTGATCTGGCAGACTCACTAAACAAAAAAGTGTGCCCCTGGCTATCTGTAAATTAAAAACAAAAAATGGTGTCTTCTGGTTTGCTTAATATAACGATTTTTAAATATTTTTTTTTACTTTTGATGCTTAAGTATATTTAAAACTAAATACTTTTAGACTTTTACTCAAGTAGTATTTTACTGGGTGACTTTCACTTTTTGTGGAGTCATTTTCTATTAAGCCATCTTATGACAATTAGGTACTTTTCCCACCTCTGGTAGTGAATAGAATTCTGTGTTTTCATTTGGAAAAGGGATTGCTTTTGATGAAAATGCTTTATCTACCTTCTCTCCCCACTTTCGCCCGATTGTGTACCCCGTGCCAGATTAATCGAATCACCTCTCTATTTGCTTATTGTGCACCGTGCTGTGCGCAGTCAAAAGAAAATGACATGATTGCTAACGTGATTAATTTGGTCTGTTTTCAACAAATCAACTGCTTTAGACTTTAGTTTTTTTTATCCAAGCAAGATAAATAAACAAACAAATCTTTGAACTAACGCTTCAAGACTGTCCATTTTAAATGGTCTGTCGAAATCAGTGTTTTATTTGTGGTTTTAACAGCCCCCTTCCAACACACACAAACACTTATTTTCATTTATTAGGTGGCTCTTAAAATAGCCTTTGGGTTCGTGGAGAGGCAGGCAAGTGGCAGCGAGCGTGGTGGTGTGAACTACTACTGTGTCTTGCTAGAACAGAGGAGAGACCAGCTCTCAGACTCTCAAGGAAAGGCGTCGTTGCTCTCATCCGTGAGGTACACGCCCTCGCTACGGTACTGCCTAGGGACACAGTGCTTTATGGCAGAGTGGCGGATTGTGGGAATGCGCCAGTCACTGAGAAATGCTAACTGGCTCATGCGGAACTGACAAATGGACGTATGCCAATTCAAATGCACGCAGTAAACACAGTACATTGTACACCATCAGTACTTAAAATGTATGTTCTGTTTCCAAATCTGTGAGTTCTCCCACTTGTTTTCATATTTATACTGCCAATTATAAATGAGGACACGTGTTTTACTGGAGTTGGAAAGTTGTGTACAGCATCACTTAGGACACGTGTTTTACTGGAGTTGGAAAGTTGTGTACAGCATCACTTAGGACACGTGTTTTACTGGAGTTGGAAAGTTGTGTACAGCATCACTTAGGACACGTGTTTTACTGGAGTTGGAAAGTTGTGTACAGCATCACTTAGGACATGTGTGCTGTTTTACTGGAGTTGGAAAGTTGTGTACAGCATCACTTAGACCATGTGTAGCTGAAGTGTGTAGGGTTTAGAGCACCTATCCAATTTCACATGTGTAAATATGTCTATCATTTTTCTTAAGAGTTTTGTACTTGTCTAATGATTTTGTATTTTGTAGATGTTTCTCAGCAGTTTGTCATTTGTTGCAGCGTTTGTTTCAGGAGTTATAAAAATTGCTCTTGCCGTTCCACAGGGTTCTGCAGGATGTTCTGTTCATACCCAGTTCTACCACACCTGATTCTACTAGTCAGCTGTTCATCAAGACCTCAGCTGTTCATCAATACCTCAGATGTTCATCAAGACCTCAGATGTTCATCAATACCTCAGATGTTCATCAAGACCTCAGCTGTTCATCAAGACCTCAGCTGTTCATCAAGACATCAGCTGTTCATCAAGACCTCTGATGTTCATCAAGACCTCAGATGTTCATCAAGACCTCAGATGTTCATCAAGACCTCAGCTGTTCATCAAAGACCTCAGATGTTCATCAAGACCTCAGCTGTTCATCAAGACCTCTGATGTTCATCAAAGACCTCAGATGTTCATCAAAGACCTCCGATGTTCATCAAGACCTCAGATGTTCATCAAGACCTCAGATGTTCATCAAGACAATAACTAGTAGAATCAGGTGTGGTAGAACTGGGCTTGAATATAAAAGTTGTATACAAAGTTGACTATATCTGATGAATGTACATTTGTTTGTAAATGTTATATTTAGTGATAACTCACCTTTGTTTACAGGTGTAGTACTAGGCCTTTCTAAAGTAAACTTTAAGGTACATTTTCATGTTGATAATTGGTGTATTTTCCAGGAGCTTGCGCGATTGTCTTAACGTAGGTAAGGAACCATTTTTCCAGTTTATTACATATTGGCTTAAATTGGTTTATCGCTTCTCTATGGAAAATCAGCTGTTAATATTAAATAAATACTGACAACAACATTATGTATCAGGTTTGAAGGTAAGACCCAAATGCAGACTGTGTTGAAGCAACAATGTTTATTACAGCAACAGGGGCAGGCAAACGACAGGTCAAGGCAGGAAGGGGGTTGATAATCCAGAGTGGTGGGGCAAAGGTACAGGATGGCAGGCAGGGTCAAAGCAGGCAGGGGTCGATAATCCAGAGTGGTGGGGCAAAGGTACAGGATGGCAGGCAGGGTCAAGGCAGGCAGGGGTCGATAATCCAGAGTGGTGGGGCAAAGGTACAGGATGGCAGGCAGGGTCAAAGCAGGCAGGGGTCGATAATCCAGAGTGGTGGGGCAAAGGTACAGGATGGCAGGCAGGGTCAAAGCAGGCAGGGGTTGATAATCCAGAGTGGTGGGGCAAAGGTACAGGACGGCAGGCAGGGTCAAAGCAGGCAGGGGTCGATAATCCAGAGTGGTGGGGCAAAGGTACAGGATAGCAGGCAGGGTCAAGGCAGGCAGGGGTCGATAATCCAGAGTGGTGGGGCAAAGGTACAGGACGGCAGGCAGGGTCAAAGCAGGCAGGGGTCGATAATCCAGAGTGGTGGGGCAAAGGTACAGGATGGCATGCAGGGTCAAAGCAGGCAGGGGTCGATAATCCAGAGTGGTGGGGCAAAGGTACAGGATGACATGCAGGGTCAAAGCAGGCAGGGGTCGATAATCCAGAGTGGTGGGGCAAAGGTACAGGATGGCAGGCAGGGTCAAAGCAGGCAGGGGTCGATAATCCAGAGTGGTGGGGCAAAGGTACAGGATGGCAGGCAGGGTCAAAGCAGGCAGGGGTCGATAATCCAGAGTGGTGGGGCAAAGGTACAGGATGGCAGGCAGGGTCAAAGCAGGCAGGTGTCGATAATCCAGAGTGGTGGGGCAAAGGTACAGGATAGCAGGCAGGGTCAAAGCAGGCAGGGGTCGATAATCCAGAGTGGTGGGGCAAAGGTACAGGATGGCAGGCAGGGTCAAAGCAGGCAGGTGTCGATAATCCAGAGTGGTGGGGCAAAGGTACAGGATGGTAGGCAAACGACAGGTCAAGGCAGGCAGGGGTCGATAATCCAGAGTGGTGGGGCAAAGGTACAGGATGGCAGGCAAACGACAGGTCAAGGCAGGCAGGGGTCCATAATCCAGAATTAAAACCCCAAAACGACATTTTAAGTGACAATAGGCATTGGTCTGAAGCCGAAAAATAAAGGAAATTCACACGAGGACAACAATGCCTTTTCCACCCATGCTCTACCAAGGTTTTCCATGAATTAGGCTTTGTCAGAAGGTTTGAATCCTAAGCAACCTGCCTACACATTGTTGTAAGTACAATACCAACATAGCTACTGTAGTAGGTCAAAGCTGTGTGCTGGAAAACCTTGGTAGAGCATGGGTGGAATAGGCATTGTGGTGCTCATGTGAATTTCCTTTATTTTTCGGCTTCAGACCGATGCCTATTCTCACTTAAAATGTTTTTTTTTATTTTTTTTATCTTGGACTTCTTTCTTTAATTAGTGACAGTATCTTCAACGTCAAAACAGCAGCACTGAGCCCTGCACAGATCCCCTGTGGAGAGATATCCATCAACAATTTTGATACTATTTTTTTGGGACCACATTTTGGAAAAAGTTTATTTTGGACCATTGGACTGTGATAGATTGTCCATGTATCTAGGGCAACACTTTACTTTATAGATACAGGCCTTACTTTACAACAGTATTCCAGGTTGGGAAAGAACAGTGTGTGTTTTTTTAATGTGTTTTTAAGGAAGATTTATTTGGTTGTTCATTTGTGTACAACAACATAAAAGCCATCTAATTGGTTGCTCATGTGTAGGTGAGTTAAGGAATCCACTCTGATTGGTGGGCTTGGATCAGTATAAAGTATATATGGTGGTCATAAGAGCAGCAGCAGGCTCAGCTCCACTCCACACTGACTGAGTACTGGGACATAATTCAGAGGAAGAGCAGCTCCACTCCACACTGACTGAGTACTGGGATATCATTCAGAGGAAGAGCAGCTCCACTCCACACTGACTGAGTACTGGGACATCATTCAGAGGAAGAGCAGCTCCACTCCACACTGACTGAGTACTGGGATATCATTCAGAGGAAGAGCAGCTCCACTCCACACTGACTGAGAACTGGGACGTCATTCAGAGGAAGAGCAGCTCCACTCCACACTGACTGAGTACTGGGATATCATTCAGAGGAAGAGCAGCTCATCTCCACACTGACTGAGTACTAGGATATCATTCAGAGGAAGAGCAGCTCATCTCCACACTGACTGAGTACTGGGATATCATTCAGAGGAAGAGCAGCTCCACTCCACACTGACTGAGTACTGGGACATCATTCAGAGGAAGAGCAGCTCCACTCCACACTGACTGAGTACTGGGACATCATTCAGAGGAAGAGCAGCTCCACTCCACACTGACTGAGTACTGGGATATCATTCAGAGGAAGAGCAGCTCATCTCCACACTGACTGAGTACTGGGACATCATTCAGAGGAAGAGCAGCTCCACTCCACACTGACTGAGTACTGGGATATCATTCAGAGGAAGAGCAGCTCCACTCCACACTGACTGAGTACTGGGACATCATTCAGAGGAAGAGCAGCTCCACTCCACACTGACTGAGTACTGGGATATCATTCAGAGGAAGAGCAGCTCCACTCCACACTGACTGAGTACTGGGATATCATTCAGAGGAAGAGCAGCTCCACTCCACACTGACTGAGTACTGGGACATCATTCAGAGGAAGAGCAGCTCCACTCCACACTGACTGAGTACTGGGATATCATTCAGAGGAAGAGCAGCTCCACTCCACACTGACTGAGTACTGGGATATCATTCAGAGGAAGAGTAGCTCCACTCCACACTGACTGAGTACTGGGACATCATTCAGAGGAAGAGCAGCTCCACTCCACACTGACTGAGTACTGGGACATCATTCAGAGGAAGAGCAGCTCATCTCCACACTGACTGAGTACTGGGACATCATTCAGAGGAAGAGCAGCTCCACTCCACACTGACTGAGTACTGGGACATCATTCAGAGGAAGAGCAGCTCCACTCCACACTGACTGAGTACTGGGACATCATTCAGAGGAAGAGCAGCTCCACTCCACACTGACTGAGTACTGGGACATCATTCAGAGGAAGAGCAGCTCCACTCCACACTGACTGAGTACTGGGACATCATTCAGAGGAAGAGCAGCTCCACTCCACACTGACTGAGTACTGGGACATCATTCAGAGGAAGAGCAGCTCCACTCCACACTGACTGAGTACTGGGACATCATTCAGAGGAAGAGCAGCTCCACTCCACACTGACTGAGTACTGGGACATCATTCAGAGGAAGAGCAGCTCCACTCCACACTGACTGAGTACTGGGACATCATTCAGAGGAAGAGCAGCTCCACTCTGACTGACTGAGTACTGGGATATCATTCAGAGGAAGAGCAGCTCATCTCCACACTGACTGAGTACTGGGACATCATTCAGAGGAAGAGCAGCTCCACTCCACACTGACTGAGTACTGGGACATCATTCAGAGGAAGAGCAGCTCATCTCCACACTGACTGAGTACTGGGACATCATTCAGAGGAAGAGCAGCTCCACTCCACACTGACTGAGTACTGGGACATCATTCAGAGGAAGAGCAGCTCCACTCTGACTGACTGAGTACTGGGACGTCATGCAGAGGAAGAGCCGCTCCACTGGGCTCCTCAACACTGCTCTGTGTGCAGAGGTCTCTGATCTGCTGCCAGGAGACGGTAGAAGATAGGTCCTCTATAGTGCTGACTTCTGGCAGAAGACAGGTCCTCTATAGTGCTGACTGCTGGCAGAAGACAGGTCCTCTATAGTGCTGACTGCTGGCAGAAGACAGGTGCTCTATAGTGCTGACTGCTGGCAGAAGACAGGTCCTCTATAGTGCTGACTGCTGGTAGAAGACAGGTACTCTATAGTGCTGACTGCTGGCAGAAGACTGGTGTTCTATAGTGCTGACTGCTGGCAGAAGACAGGTACTCTATAGTGCTGACTGCTGGCAGAAGACAGGTCCTCTATAGTGCTGACTGCTGGCAGAAGACAGGTGTTCTATAGTGCTGACTGCTGGTAGAAGACAGGTGCTCTATAGTGCTGACTGCTGGCAGGAGACAGGTACTCTATAGTGACTGCTGGAGGGAGACAGGAGCTCTATAGTGACGGCTGTTGGAGGGAGACAGGCGCTCTATAGTGACGACTGTTGGAGGGAGACAGGAGCTCTATAGTGACGACTGTTGGAGGGAGACAGGTCCTCTATAGTGACGACTGCTGGAGGGAGGGAGCTCTATAGTGACGACTGCTGGAGGGAGAAAGGAGCTCTATAGTGACGACTGCTGGAGGGAGACAGGAGCTCTATAGTGACGACTGCTGGAGGGAGACAGGAGCTCTATAGTGACTGCTGGAGGGAGACAGGAGCTCTATAGTGACGACTGCTGTCCACCGTATTTCTTTATAAAACCTACCCAGTCCTTTTAGAAGTGTCTTGGCCGGGAGAAAGAGCAATGGAGTTCAATCAAGCATCCATCCAACTGTCAAGGGTCTATTAATTTTCTCTCTGAATAATCAACAACATCCTGTAATAGATAGGAGAGCAGGAACATGTCTACATACAGCAACAGTTTGTGACAATAATGCTACTCTGAACTCTGACCCAGAGACACACAGCAAGTAGACAGTTAACCCATGTAACTCATTCACATCAGTAAATCAACAGTTAACCCATGTAACTCATTCACATCAATAAATCAGCAGTTAACCCATGTAACTCATTCACATCAGTAAATCAACAGTTAACCCATGTAACACATTCACATCAGTAAATCAGCAGTATCACAAGTCTAACACACTGTAGACTTGATTGGTCAGCAGATAGGGATAACATTGGTCAGCATATAATCTCATCACCCATGACTAAATCTCAGCTGTCTGTCACGAGTAACTATCAGTATATAGACTTCATGGCTTAAAGGGCATACATGCTTCCTTCTCTAAATATTTGCAGAGTGAGGGAAAGTCAGAGTGAAATAAAGGCTTTTTTTATAGAAGTGAATCACGTTTGTTGAGTCATTGAGGCTAATAGGTTACAAGACATAATGTCCCCACATGATTCAGCTATTGATTATGTAACATCTATTCAAACCACAGTGTTAGGAGAATTAAGTTCTCATGTTCTTTAACCAATTAAATTACTCAGTCTGCTATATCAGGATGTGTAGGATACTGATATAAATAAAAACAGACAGAGGCCCAGTCTACAATAGTCAAATGTTATTTACGGGAACGTTTCATTTCCTGTACATTGGTCTATATACCTCACATTTCATCATAAACCTCCCTCCTCCTCTCAGATACAATGGCAACATAGTTCACAAGTCTTCTTCTCATGCATTGTCCGCCACCTGTTATACAATCTACTACAAGGCCAAGGTCTCTCCCCTCCCTGGGTGGGGAGACTTCCATCCCTGTTATACAATCTACTACAAGGCCAAGGTCTCTCCCCTCCCTGGGTGGGGAGACTTCCATCCCTGTTATACAATCTACTACAAGGCCAAGGTCTCTCCCCTCCCTGGGTGGGGAGACTTCCTTCCCTGTTATCAGTTCCACAGTGGTCACAAGTTGTCTGCCACAGTTCCTTGCCTACCAACAGTCCCTCTTTCTTATGGACAAACATGATTCATCAGACAGGATATAATTCTGTTAGTTATAATTCTACGTTAAATGTATACGTCATTTAGTCATTATTCATAAAATTCCCATAACACACAGGTTCTAGGTCCATGTATAGAGAAACAGTCAGCATGCAGACTGTATATACGTTTTAAATGCAACATTTATTAAATGATTAGGATTGTTTGTAATGGCTACTGTGTTAATGGCTACTGTGTTAATGGCTACTGTGTTAATGGCTACTGTGTTAATGGCTACTGTGTTAATGACTACTGTGTTAATGGCTACTGTGTTAATGGCTACTGTGTTAATGGCTACTGTGTTAATGACTACTGTGTTAATGGCTACTGTGTTAATGGCTACTGTGCACAACATGTTCTTTGTTGTACTTTTACTGAGGTGCTATCACTTCCTACAGCACAACAGGGCCTTCACATAGGCAGGGCTGAGGTGCTATCACTTCCTACAGCACAACAGGGCCTTCACATAGGCAGGGCTGAGGTGCTATCACTTCCTACAACACAACAGGGCCTTCACATAGGCAGGGCTGAGGTGCTATCACTTCCTACAACACAACAGTACCTTCACATAGGCAGGGCTGAGGTGCTATCACTTCCTACAACACAACAGGGCCTTCACATAGGCAGGTATGAGGTGCTATCACTTCCTACAGCACAACAGGGCCTTCACATAGGCAGGGCTGAGGTGCTATCACTTCCTACAACACAACAGGGCCTTCACATAGGCAGGGCTGAGGTGCTATCACTTCCTACAACACAACAGGGCCTTCACATAGGCAGGGCTGAGGTGCTATCACTCCCTACAGCACAACAGTACCTTCACATAGGCAGGGCTGAGGTGCTATCACTTCCTACAGCACAACAGGGCCTTCACATAGGCAGGGCTGAGGTGCTATCACTTCCTACAACACAACAGGGCCTTCACATAGGCAGGGCTGAGGTGCTATCACTTCCTACAACACAACAGTACCTTCACATAGGCAGGGCTGAGGTGCTATCACTTCCTACAGCACAACAGGGCCTTCACATAGGCAGGTATGAGGTGCTATCACTTCCTACAGCACAACAGGGCCTTCACATAGGCAGGGCTGAGGTGCTATCACTTCCTACAACACAACAGGGCCTTCACATAGGCAGGGCTGAGGTGCTATCACTTCCTACAGCACAACAGGGCCTTCACATAGGCAGGGCTGAGGTGCTATCACTTCCTACAACACAACAGGGCCTTCACATAGGCAGGGCTGAGGTGCTATCACTTCCTACAACACAACAGGGCCTTCACATAGGCAGGTATGAGGTACTATCACTTCCTACACCACAATAGTGCCTTCACATAGGCAGGTATGAGGTGCTATCACTTCCTACAGCACAACAGGGCCGTCACATAGGCAGGGCTGAGGTGCTATCACTTCCTACAACACAACAGTGCCTTCACATAGGCAGGTATGAGGTGCTATCACTTCCTACATAGGCAGGTATGAGGTGCTATCACTTCCTACAGCACAACAGTACCTTCACATAGGCAGGTATGAGGTGATATCACTTCCTACAACACAACAGTACCTTCACATAGGCAGGTATGAGGTGCTATCACTTCCTACAGCACAACAGGGCCTTCACATAGGCAGGGCTGAGGTGCTATCACTTCCTACAGCACAACAGTGCCTTCACATAGGCAGGGCCGAGGTGCTATCACTTCCTACAACACAACAGTACCTTCACATAGGCAGGGCTGAGGTGCTATCACTTCCTACAACACAACAGTGCCTTCACATAGGCAGGTATGAGGTGCTATCACTTCCTACATAGGCAGGTATGAGGTGCTATCACTTCCTACATAGGCAGGTATGAGGTGCTATCACTTCCTACAGCACAACAGTACCTTCACATAGGCAGGGCTGAGGTGCTATCACTTCCTACAACACAACAGTGCCTTCACATAGGCAGGGCTGAGGTGCTATCACTTCCTACAACACAACAGTGCCTTCACATAGGCAGGTATGAGGTGCTATCACTTCCTACATAGGCAGGTATGAGGTGCTATCACTTCCTACAGCACAACAGTACCTTCACATAGGCAGGTATGAGGTGCTATCACTTCCTACAGCACAACAGTACCTTCACATAGGCAGGTATGAGGTGCTATCACTTCCTACAGCACAACAGTGCCTTCACATAGGCAGGGCTGAGGTGCTATCACTTCCTACAACACAACAGTGCCTTCACATAGGCAGGTATGAGGTGCTATCACTTCCTACAACACAACAGCGCCTTCACATAGGCAGGGCCGAGGTGCTATCACTTCCTACAACACAACAGTGCCTTCACATAGGCAGGTATGAGGTGCTATCACTTCCTACATAGGCAGGTATGAGGTGCTATCACTTCCTACATAGGTAGGTCCAGACTTCAGGTTTACTTGTAGCTGACCAAGTTCACAAAACTTCAACTAAAAATAGTGACAAACAAAACTTCTGAATGAATTGCATTTACAAAGAAATAGTCATTGCAATATAAATACAAAAATGAAAAGACATTAACTTTAACGGAGGTAGGATTGGCTTGGATACCCATTTGCCACTCTTCAAACACATGGAACACGTGGAATATTGTCCAACTAAAACACAGAGAGGAATGAAGAAGCATATCTTATCAGAAAACTCTCAACCTCATCCCAAACACAAAATAGTTGCTCTCACAAATAAACTAGGGCCTACAGCACAACGCAGTACATCAGGAACTAAACGAAAAGCTCTCATCTGAACTGGTGTAAGGGGTGAGTTTTTATACCATTTCACATTAGAGGCCCAGGGGAAACACAGATCAACACTACGGTTCTTATCCTGATATATCCTATCCTATCCTGATACATCCTATCCTGATACATCCTATCCTGATACATCCTATCCTGATACATCCTATCCTGATACATCCTATCCTGATACATCCTATCCTGATATATATCCTATCCTGATATATCCTATTCTATCCTGATACATCCTATCCTATCCTGATACATCCTATCCTGATATATATCCTATCCTATCCTGATACATCCTATCCTATCCTGATATATCCTATCCTATCCTGATACATCCTATCCTATCCTGATATATCCTATCCTATCCTGATACATCCTATCCTATCCTGATATATCCTATCCTATCCTGATATATCCTATCCTTATACATCATATCCTGATATATCTTATCCTGATATATCCTATCCTGATATATCCTATCCTGATATATCCTATCCTGATATATCCTATCCTTATACACCATATCCTGATATATCCTATCCTAATACATCCTATCCTGATATATCCTATCCTGATATATCCTATCCTGATATATCCTATCCTAATATATCCTATCCTGATATATCTATTCTATCCTGATACATCCTATCCTATCCTGATATATCCTATCCTATCCTGATATATCCTATCCTATCCTGATACATCCTATCCTATCCTGATATATCCTATCCTATCCTGATATATCCTATCCTATCCTGATATATCTTATCCTATCCTGATACATCCTATCCTATCCTGATACATCCTATCCTATCCTGATACATCCTATCCTATCCTGATATATCCTATCCTATCCTGATACATCCTATCCTATCCTGATATATCCTATCCTATCCTGATACATCCTATCCTATCCTGATATATCCTATCCTATCCTGATATTGTCACGGTTCATGAATCCACTGCCTCACTCTCTCTTTTCTCTCTCTCTCTCTCTCTCTCTCTCTCTCTCTCTCTCTCTCTCTCTCTCTCTCTCTCTCTCTCTCTCTCTCTCTCTCTCTCTCTC
>NC_074699.1:1018698-1086198 GCF_029448725.1 Salvelinus fontinalis
ACAGATATATCCTATCCTTATACACCATATCCTGATATATCCTATCCTAATACATCCTATCCTGATATATCCTATCCTGATATATCCTATCCTGATATATCCTATCCTTATACACCATATCCTGATATATCCTATCCTAATACATCCTATCCTGATATATCCTATCCTGATATATCCTATCCTGATATATCCTATCCTAATATATCCTATCCTGATATATCTATTCTATCCTATCCTGATATATTCTATCCTTATACACCATATCCTGATATATCCTATCCTGATATATCCTATCCTTATACACCATATCCTGATATATCCTATCCTATCCTTATACACCATATCCTGATATATCCTATCCTGATATTTCCTATCCTATCCTGATATATCCTATCCTTATACATCATTTCCTGATATATCCTATCCTATCCTGATATATCCTGTCCTATCCTGATACATCCTATCCTGATATATCCTATCCTATCCTGATATATCCTATCCTGATATATCTATTCTATCATATCCTGATATATTCTATCCTATCCTGATATATCCTATCATATTCTGATATATCCTATCCTGATATATCTATTCTATCCTATCCTGATATATCCTATCCTGTCCCACAATATACATGACTTGTAGCCTATGCAGTACAAAGCCATCAAGACAATTTTATTGTCTGCAAACAGTGTCAAATATGAAATATATTTATGTCAAATTCTGGACTGCATTGATGATACATTGTGTCTTGGTTTGGCAGGGACAGAGCACATCACAGGAGGTTGGCGGTAATGGCTGGAGTGGAATCAGTGGAATTATATTCGCTCAGTTCCAGACATTATTATGAGCCGTCCTCCCCTCAGCAGCCTCCACTGGTGCACATTAATCAACATTTCAGTAAAAGTGCTGGTTTTAGCCAGCCTGCTAATTTTCAACTGTAGTCCCTGGACAGGTTACCCACAATTTGATAGACACACATCTCTGACAGCATGCCAGCACGGATTGGGTGCGTTCAAGAAATACAAATTTGAAGACCGTTAGCGCTTATGCAGACATTGTAAATCTATGACATTCAGCGCAGGTCTGGGCCAAATGTGTGTATCTGGAACGCACCCATTTGCAATGCGCATGCGCAGCTGCCTTAACTCCTGGAACGCACCCATCATCACATGATTTTGACTCGACGTCGACATTGTCAGGTGATAAAATTCTGTTGTTGTTATCTCAGGTCAAATTGTCCAGTCATTGTGCTGGCGGATCGGGTTGTAGCTAAAGTTATTCTGCAGCTGTAAAATGAAGGTTTTGTACCTGTGTCTTTTCGCGGCACTTGCTTTGGCATCTGATGCACTCGTCCGGTAAGTAAAGTCAAGTTATATTAGCCAAGCTAGCTTGTCAGCTAGAAAAGCAATGATCTTCAAGCAGTTGAGCTAACGTTACGTCCTCAATCAAATAGCTAGCTAGTATTACAAAATAGATATGCCTAGCTAGGTTTGTAAATATTTACTTTGCTGAATGAATAGTGAAGATGACCTGGGGCTACAAAGTGACGATAGCTAAATGTGATCAAGTCGCGCTAGAGAAAGGTGTTTTTTTTAAATTCCCATTAGCTAGTGTTAAGTTTCTCGCCCGAGCAAACATGTGACAATGTCAAAATAGATATCCCAAACACGATTTAAGGCTGGTTTACAGACTGTCTGACCTGTGTCATGTAGTAGTAAATTAGATTAAGGCTGGTTTACAGACCGTCTGACCTGTGTCATGTAGTAGTAAATTAGATTAAGGCTGGTTTACAGACCGTCTGACCTGTGTCATGTAGTAGTAAATTAGATTAAGGCTGGTTTACAGACCGTCTGACCTGTGTCATGTAGTAGTACATTAGATTAAGGCTGGTTTACAGACCGTCTGACCTGTGTCATGTAGTAGTAAATTAGATTAAGGCTGGTTTACAGACCGTCTGACCTGTGTCATGTAGTAGTAAATTAGATTAAGGCTGGTTTACAGACCGTCTGACCTGTGTCATGTAGTAGTAAATTAGATTAAGGCTGGTTTACAGACCGTCTGACATGTGTCATGTAGTAGTAAATTAGATTAAGGCTGGTTTACAGACCGTCTGACCTGTGTCATGTAGAAGTAAATTAGATTAAGGCTGGTTTACAGACCGTCTGACCTGTGTCATGTAGTAGTAAATTAGATTAAGGCTGGTTTACAGACCGTCTGACCTGTGTCATGTAGTAGTAAATTAGATTAAGGCTGGTTTACAGACCGTCTGACCTGTGTCATGTAGTAGTAAATTAGATTAAGGCTGGTTTACAGACCGTCTGACCTGTGTCATGTAGTAGTACATTAGATTAAGGCTGGTTTACAGACCGTCTGACCTGTGTCATGTAGTAGTAAATTAGATTAAGGCTGGTTTATAGACCGTCTGACCTGTGTCATGTAGTAGTAAATTAGATTAAGGCTGGTTTATAGACCGTCTGACCTGTGTCATGTAGTAACACAACTGTCGTAGCGAAATCATGAACATTTATATTGTCGTCCGACATCAAACTTGTCGCATTAAATCAGCACAGCAGCCCGGTGCTCCAAATTGTATACTTTATCTATTTTAACATAAATAAACCCATCCGTTAATGTTAATTAATGGTAACCCAGGCAACTAAAAGCTATTTTCTAAACAATGTTTTGGTTCGTTGCTAGCTAACTAATTGGCTCGCTAGTTCAAATAACGTTAATGACTATAGTATAACTGACGTCTTAACGTCAGCTACTTTTTATTCATTTTTACAGGAAACTAAACCCACACCATTATTTACAAGGTAGTGGTGAATTTACAGAAAATGGTGGGATGAAATAAAAGTAGGTCATTCTATCGGAGGATTTTATAATTCCTGCATCAACTTGTCACAGTACGATTTGGTCTGGTTGCGGTGGCTGTCCGGTAACCACGACAACGGGCGTTGCGACAGTTGCAGATAACATTTTTAAGTGTCGTTTAGACCAGTGACACTTGTCCCATTATAAATGTCTACAGACATGTCGTTAGACCAACTATAAACTGGCCTTAACCTGTCTGATAACATAACCATCTGCTTCGTCAATTGAACTGGGACCTTCCTATGTATTCTTGTCATGTTGTCTTTGATTAATGTATGCCTCATTGATTGTTATATTGTTCATTTTTCCCATTCGGCAATGTCCTTGTAAAACAGATATTACACATAGCTAGGTTACCACATGCAGCACTTGTTCTAGCTAGCAAAGGATGTTGGCACCAGTGTTCTTCACTGTGTCTGTCTGAGATTAGGAGACCTGACACTATTCAGAAGTTGTTTCCCAGCAGGAACTAGGTTGAGTAGATACTGGACAGGGCTGACCAGTAGGCCTGCTGAGATTCTGCTTGACCTACCAACTGTTCAGGGCTGGCTAACCATTTCAAAGGAGTTCTCTAATGGATTCTCTCTCGCTATGTCTCCCTCTCTTTCCCTCCCCCTGTATCTATCTCTCTTCCCCTTTCTCTCCTTCTCTCTCTCCTACAGAATTCCGTTGAGGAAGTTCCGTTCCATCAGGCGTACCCTGACTGACTCGGGCAGGGCAGCAGAAGAGCTGTTGGCCGGGAAGGAACACACTAAGTACAGTAACCTGGGCTTCCCCTCCTCCAGCAATGGACCCACTCCAGAAACCCTGAAGAACTTTATGGATGTAAGAAGATCCTCTAGTCACTACTAACCAGGGACCTGGGAGTGGACTAGTTACCCTTTGGGATGTGTCCCAGATGGCTCTCTATGTAGTGCACTACATTTGATCAGAGCCGTGCTATGGACCCTGGTCAAAAGTAGTGCACTTTAATAGGAAGTAGGGTGCCATTTGGGATGTAGGTGACCTGTGCCAATGGAGTGGTCACCCTTGACTTCCCTAATGCACTGTAGCACAAGCTAAAAGCCAGGTAGGCAGGCCAGGAGAAAACCAACAAAGAATCTCTTGTCGCCAGTCCGGCCTTTCCTTCTAGTCCTCCTAGCTAGCTGAATTAGTAGCGTTACAAGGCAAAGCCCAATCCCCCTCCCTGTCCTGAAGGGAAGATCTCTTCTGATTTCACATTTCCCATTAAAGTTGGGTAATCAGATTTGTTAGTTTCTATGTGTGACGGAACAAGAATGTTTGTCATATGACAAGTAACTCAGCTTCCCATCAGTGTTGGGTCTAGTGATGGGATCGTTTTCTCTGTGTGACCGAACAGGAACTAGGAATAGTTGGTCATATGACCGGTGACTGAGAGCAAGGAAGGCCTGATCTTCTAAGCTCCCTGAGCCTGATCAGCTGACAATTTGTAGACATAATGTACGGTTTATCCTCGGCAAATCCACTAGGCTATGTGTTGTTTATGTAGTTTAATCTAAACACCAAAGAAAATAGGGCTTGGAAACTCTAGGGACAGTTTATTTTTTTTTAGGTCACCATCTAGTACTGGGTCAGACCCCCCCCCCCCCCCCCTTGCATACAGAACATCTAGAGTTATTCGGGGCACTGGCTGTTGCTCAATTGGTATCAAGGGACTTAACGTGTGCCATGAAAACATTCAATGGAACAGTAACTGAATGCCTCGATGCCGGTCTGCCTGCTTTATATAGCAAGCCCTGGCCACTTGACTCACTATCTGTAGGAGGAAAACATATTAGTGGTGTACCTAATAAACTGGCCAACGAGTGTGTTGATGAGATCAGTTCCCCAGCATTGGATAAACATTCTGAGTAGCCTACACAGTACAGTAATCGTTCTGGTTTCTGAGTGTTTTGTCCGGGACTCTGATAGTTCCTTCCACCGAGCTGAGTGATGCGCAAACACAGGAAACGGTTGTGGTTTCCACTGTTTCCTAGACTCTCACAGAAAGTGAGTTGCGATACTGTTTCCTAGACTCTCACAGAAAGAGAGTTGCGATATGTTGATTAATCCAACGGTCGGTACAAGGTTACACACACACACACACACACACACATCTACCATATAAAATGTAATGCAATTCCTCCTATGAAGCTTGAAAAGTTTGAATTGTGAATGAATACAGTTTTAAACATGGAAGGGTTTCAGCCACTTCATAACAACTTGCAGAGTAATTGAACTTTCACGTCAAACCACTTGGATATCAACCAACCACAATACAACAACAGTAAATGAATGAACCTGTTGTCCCTTCAATAGTCAGCTCAATAATTAAGAGAAAGGTTGTGTCCAAAAATGGCTCCCTATTCCAAACAAGGCTCTGGTCTAAAGTAGTGCACTATATAAGGAATAGGGTCCTGGTCTAAAGTAGTGCACTATATAGGAAGTTGGGCCATTTGTTGCGCACACACTAAGACTGCTGATCTAATCACAATGAAGTGGTCGAGCAGTCTCAAGAGATTGAATTGACTGAAGAGGTTCATTTCCTATGAGTCCTAGAAAGAGGAAGTTGAGTCACGTATTGTTAAATGTTGAGTAATGGTTCATTCTCTGCTTGCAACAGAAGGTTAGTTTGACTGTTAGAAGGTGACTAGGAGAAGAGAAATCACTGAGACCTATTGGATTGACCGAAGATATATAAAGTGCTAGATTGGAGTCCTAGAAAGAGGGAAGTTGACTCATCGGTTTAAACTGTGTAAATATTATTTGCTCTTGAACAGAAGGTGACTTGTATGTTCAACAGCATGACTAGGGAAAAGAGATCACTCTGACCTGTTTTACTATCAGACAAACAGTTTCTGACACTGGCAGAGCCAACTTTTCTGTTAGTCTTGGAAGTAGAATGGACTGAACTAATCACATGACGTGCATGAACAGACAAGTTTAGGTAGATCGTGCCAGATGTGTTCAGGCCAGCTCAACCTGTTGGAAGGGATTTACCAGATGTGTTCAGGCCAGCTCAACCTGTTGGAAGGGATTTACCAGATGTGTTCAGGCCAGCTCAACCTGTTGGAAGGGATTTACCAGATGTGTTCAGGCCAGCTCAACCTGTTGGAAGGGATTACCAGATGTGTTCAGGCCAGCTCAACCTGTTGGAAGGGATTACCAGATGTGTTCAGGCCAGCTCAACCTGTTGGAAGGGATTACCAGATGTGTTCAGGCCAGCTCAACCCGTTGGAAGGGATTTACCAGATGTGTTCAGGCCAGCTCAACCTGTTGGAAGGGATTACCAGATGTGTTCAGGCCAGCTCAACCTGTTGGAAGGGATTACCAGATGTGTTCAGGCCAGCTCAACCTGTTGGAAGGGATTACCAGATGTGTTCAGGCCAGCTCAACCTGTTGGAAGGGATTTACCAGATGTGTTCAGGCCAGCTCAACCTGTTGGAAGGGATTACCAGATGTGTTCAGGCCAGCTCAACCTGTTGGAAGGGATTACCAGATGTGTTCAGGCCAGCTCAACCTGTTGGAAGGGATTACCTTCACTGTATCCCTACAACGTGACAATAGCAAAGCATAGTGGTGCTTGTTCTTCTGAGGGAATAGGTATATGAAGAACCAGCAGAAACTGGCCCTCCTTCCTCCACCAGTTTGGAGTCCACTTTAATGTAAAGATCCTACTACCTGCTTTCTAGTCCGGGAGCAGTCTGCTTGATTGGGGTCCTTGAAACCACAGTTTTTATTTGATGCAGCCGTGTGTGTGTGTGTTTTCCAGGCTCAGTACTACGGTGAGATCGGCCTGGGGACTCCCGTCCAGACATTCACTGTGGTGTTTGATACAGGCTCCTCCAACTTGTGGGTCCCTTCTATCCACTGCTCCTTCACAGACATCGCCTGCTGTAAGTCTACACTACACTGACTCAATCCCATATGTATTCATACACTTTGTCACGTCCTCTCAGATCCTCCACAAGTCCATAGGGGTCTAGGGTTGCGTTTTGGGAAGGGGCCATTGACTCGTACACACGTGACTGGAGCTAGAAGGACCTACTCACCTCCAGAACACTGATTTTTATAAGCAGCACAAATATTAACAAGCTGTATGTTCATTTTAGTCCAATTCTAGTTTTAATCTGTTTCTAAGGATCCTGTTTTATTGTTTCTTTGTTTGTGCTTCCTGCCAAATGCCTTTCCTCCATGAATGCTTCAACGTGTTTTTCCTTCTATGTTATATAACCATTGATATTGGCCATTTTTGACAGATTAAAGTGACCCTTCCCTTCTCTCTGTGTGTCAGTGCTTCACCACAAGTATAACGGTGCCAAGTCCAGCACGTATGTAAAGAATGGAACGGCCTTCGCCATCCAGTATGGGTCTGGCAGTCTGTCTGGGTACCTCAGCCAAGACACATGCACGGTAGGTTCCAAGGTTACACTCTTGTTGAATAGGCCTAGCATCTAAAAAAGGTGCCGTATAAATCAAATCCATTGTCACTATTGTACTATTCTCCAAAGCAATAACCTTTTTTTTAAGGATGTTTTTTTTGTGTTCTTAATGATTTTAAACAGCGTTAACCACTTTTCTGCCTGAAATGTATTTTATTTGACGATATAAAAATACAATCTCTGTGTGTTAGGTGTCAGTTTGGAGACCTGACGGTCTATAGAGGTTTTTAATGGATGTGCTGCTCATCTCTCTGGTAGATTGGAGGCCTGTCCATAGAGGAACAGGGGTTCGGTGAGGCCATCAAGCAGCCTGGTGTAGCCTTCATCGCTGCTAAGTTTGATGGCATTCTGGGCATGGCCTACCCCCGGATCTCTGTGGACGGGGTCGCTCCACCGTTCGACAACATCATGAGCCAGAAGAAAGTAGAGCAGAACGTGTTCTCCTTCTACCTCAACAGGTGACACGGAGAGGAGTGCCTCACCTATTTATTTTTTGTCTCCGGAGTCCTTTTTGGAGGTTTAGGCCTGGTTACCTTGACACGGATTAAGCCTAGTACTGAACTAAAAAGCCCATGTCTATTGAAATAGCTGGTTATTTTTATTTAACCTTTTATTTAACTAGGCAAGTCAGTTAAGAAAAATTATTTACAATGACGGCCTAGCAAAAGGCCTCAAGTACCAGGTTTAATCTGTATCCAGGAAACTAGCACAACAAGTCTGAGTTTGTTTCTGCTCCGCAAAGACATTATAAAAATAGTAAAATGACTGTTTGGTCCTGTGTGTGTCAGGAACCCAGACTCTGAGCCCGGTGGTGAGCTCCTACTGGGAGGAACTGACCCCAAGTACTACAGTGGAGACTTCCAATACCTCAACGTCAGCCGCCAGGCCTACTGGCAGATCCACATGGACGGGTGAGGGCTCTTCCTTGACCCGTTGTTTATATGCTGCCACTTCTGCCGCTGCTTGTGTTAGTTAGTGTATTCTAACGCCGCCATAACAATCTACATTAACCATCTGTTGTTGGTGGAAACTATATTAGTATGTCTGTGGTCAGTTCTGTGTCAGAATTATTCCGTTTACAACATTTGAGGACTTTTTGAGCAAGTGAAATGGACGCCACAAACATTTTGTGAATACCCACCGTATTCCCTTGAGAATCTCAGAAAACTTACCCGTGACCTCTGGCTCCACACGTCAAACAGAAGCTTCTGGAAAACAACATTCTGCGAGCTAGAAGCCTTCTAAGAGGAACCAAGGCTGGCCGAGGTAAACGAAGATTTGCACTGTTGGTTTCAGTCTCATGTAGAAGTGCCAAGAGACTTAACTACAATTAAGAAGGCATAAGATGCTAAATCTCCCCACTGTCTGCTAAATATCCTAACCTGCAATTCTATATCTCTGCAAAACTAAGTCAATGAGTTTGAACTTCTGCTCCGATCATCCAGGACAGAAATTGGTTGTTTAACAGAAACATGGACACATGAGAACATTCCAGATGAGTCTCTAAACAGAGGCTGTTCAGAAAGGACAGAAATCTGTCTCGATGTGAAAGGAAGAGTGGATGTATGTGTATAGTCCCCAGGTTAGGAGACGGGCGGACCTAAAGGGATGAGGTTGTGTCTGGATACAGTTGCGGCTAATGAGAAGAAACTGCCACAGGAAGCCATTGGATGATCTCATGAACACCATCGACTCTGAAGTTGAAGTCGCCTAAAGCAGGTGTTGTCTTATGTGGGGACTTCAATCATCTACCTACCAAGGCCCTCATCAAATCCCAACCAGATCTAAAACAGGCTGACAAAAACAATGACTAACAATGTACCTTCAGTCTGGAAGACCACTAACACCTCCCTCCTTAGTTACCACCTATCAACTGGTCTCGTTCCTGAGGTCCTGGAGGGAAAAGTGATTGTCCAACTAAAAAAAAAAAAAAAAAAAAATGCCCCAACCAGCTCCACTAATCCCGGGTGGACGGCCTGTTCCAGGTGGAACCAGCTCCACTAATCCCGGGTGGACGGCCTGTTCCAGGTGGAACCAGCTCCACTAATCCCGGGTGGACGGCCTGTTCCAGGTGGAACCAGCTCCACTAATCCCGGGTGGACGGCCTGTTCCAGGTGGAACCAGCTCCACTAATCCCGGGTGGACGGCCTGTTCCAGGTGGAACCAGCTCCACTAATCCCGGGTGGACGGCCTGTTCCAGGTGGAACGTGCACAAAAAGGGTAAGCAAGATGGTAACAAAACGGAGACATCCCACTGACCCTTCCACCACTACAGTCACAGAGGTCAAGCAGCAGTAAGATTGGTCACTGACATGATGCACCAACCTGACCACCCGATCTACTGGTACAGAGAAGAGGAGATGGTACTGGACCCTCCTCTATATGATCTACTACCACAGAGGAGATGGTACTGGACCCTCCTCTATATGATCTACTACCACAGAGGAGATGGTACTGGACCCTCCTCTATATGATCTACTACCACAGAGGAGATGGTACTGGACCCTCCTCTATATGATCTACTACCACAGAGAAGAGGAGATGGTACTGGACCCTCCTCTATATGATCTACTACCACAGAGAAGAGGAGATGGTACTGGACCCTCCTCTACATGATCTACTACCACAGAGAAGAGGAGATGGTACTGGACCCTCCTCTACATGATCTACTACCACAGAGAAGAGGAGATGGTACTGGACCCTCCTCTATATGATCTACTACCACAGAGAAGAGGAGATGGTACTGGACCCTCCTCTATATGATCTACTACCACAGAGAAGAGGAGATGGTACTGGACCCTCTTCTACATGATCTACTACCACAGAGAAGAGGAGATGGTACTGGACCCTCCTCTACATGATCTACTACCACAGAGAAGAGGAGATGGTACTGGACCCTCCTCTACATGATCTACTACCACAGAGAAGAGGAGATGGTACTGGACCCTCCTCTATATGATCTACTACCACAGAGAAGAGGAGATGGTACTGGACCCTCCTCTATATGATCTACTACCACAGAGGAGATGGTACTGGACCCTCCTCTACATGATCTACTACCACAGAGGAGATGGTACTGGACCCTCCTCTACATGATCTACTACCACAGAAGAGGAGATGGTACTGGACCCTCCTCTACATGATCTACTGGTACAGAGAAGAGGAGATGGTACTGGACCCTCCTCTATATGATCTATTACCACAGAGAAGAGGAGATGGTACTGGACCCTCCTCTATATGATCTACTACCACAGAGAAGAGGAGATGGTACTGGACCCTCCTCTATATGATCTACTACCACAGAGAAGAGGAGATGGTACTGGACCCTCCTCTATATGATCTACTACCACAGAGAAGAGGAGATGGTACTGGACCCTCCTCTATATGATCTACTACCACAGAGAAGAGGAGATGGTACTGGACCCTCCTCTATATGATCTACTACCACAGAGAAGAGGAGATGGTACTGGACCCTCCTCTATATGATCTACTACCACAGAGAAGAGGAGATGGTACTGGACCCTCCTCTATATGATCTACTACCACAGAGAAGAGGAGATGGTACTGGACCCTCCTCTATATGATCTACTACCACAGAGAAGAGGAGATGGTACTGAACCCTCTATATGATCTACTACCACAGAGAAGAGTAGATGGAACTGGACCCTCCTCTATATGATCTACTACCACAGAAAAGAGGAGATGGTACTGGACCCTCCTCTACATGATATACTACCACAGAGAAGAGGAGATGGTACTGGACCCTCCTCTACATGATCTACCTCCACAGAGAAGAGGAGATGGTACTGGACCCTCCTCTACATGATCTACCACCACAGAGAAGAGGAGATGGTACTGGACCCTCCTCTATATGATCTACTACCACAGAGAAGAGGAGATGGTACTGGACCCTCCTCTATATGATCTACTACCACAGAGAAGAGGAGATGGTACTGGACCCTCCTCTATATGATCTACTACCACAGAGAAGAGGAGATGGTACTGGACCCTCCTCTACATGATCTACTACCACAGAGGAGACGGTACTGGACCCTCCTCTACGTGATCTACTACCACAGAGAAGAGGAGATGGTACTGGACCCTCCTCTACATGATCTACTACCACAGAGAAGAGATGGTACTGGACCCTCCTCTACATGATCTACTATCACAGAGAAGAGGAGATGGTACTGGACCCTCCTCTATATGATCTACTACCACAGAGAAGAGGAGATGGTACTGGACCCTCCTCTATATGATCTACTACCACAGAGAAGAGGAGATGGTACTGGACCCTCCTCTACATGATCTACTACCACAGAGAAGAGGAGATGGTACTGGACCCTCCTCTACATGATCTACTACCACAGAGAAGAGGAGATGGTACTGGACCCTCCTCTACATGATCTACTACCACAGAGGAGACGGTACTGGACCCTCCTCTACGTGATCTACTACCACAGAGAAGAGGAGATGGTACTGGACCCTCCTCTACATGATCTACTACCACAGAGAAGAGATGGTACTGGACCCTCCTCTACATGATCTACTATCACAGAGAAGAGGAGATGGTACTGGACCCTCCTCTATATGATCTACTACCACAGAGAAGAGGAGATGGTACTGGACCCTCCTCTACATGATCTACTACCACAGAGAAGAGGAGATGGTACTGGACCCTCCTCTACATGATCTACTACCACAGAGAAGAGGAGATGGTACTGGACCCTCCTCTACATGATCTACTACCACAGAGGAGACGGTACTGGACCCTCCTCTACGTGATCTACTACCACAGAGAAGAGGAGATGGTACTGGACCCTCCTCTACATGATCTACTACCACAGAGAAGAGGCGATGGTACTGGACCCTCCTCTACATGATCTACTATCACAGAGAAGAGGAGATGGTACTGGACCCTCCTCTATATGATCTACTACCACAGAGAAGAGGAGATGGTACTGGACCCTCCTCTACATGATCTACTATCACAGAGAAGAGGAGATGGTACTGGACCCTCCTCTATATGATCTACTACCACAGAGAAGAGGAGATGGTACTGGACCCTCCTCTACATGATCTACTACCACAGAGAAGAGGAGATGGTACTGGACCCTCCTCTACATGATCTACTACCACAGAGAAGAGGAGATGGTACTGGACCCTCCTCTATATGATCTACTACCACAGAGAAGAGGAGATGGTACTGGACCCTCCTCTACATGATCTACTACCACAGAGAAGAGGAGATGGTACTGGACCCTCCTCTACCTGATCTACTACCACAGAGAAGAGGAGATGGTACTGGACCCTCCTCTATATGATCTACTACCACAGAGAAGAGGAGATGGTACTGGACCCTCCTCTACATGATCTACTACCACAGAGAAGAGGAGATGGTACTGGACCCTCCTCTACATGATCTACTACCACAGAGAAGAGGAGATGGTACTGGACCCTCCTCTACATGATCTACTACCACAGAGGAGACGGTACTGGACCCTCCTCTACGTGATCTACTACCACAGAGAAGACGAGATGGTACTGGACCCTCCTCTACATGATCTACTACCACAGAGAAGAGGAGATGGTACTGGACCCTCCTCTACATGATCTACTACCACAGAGGAGACGGTACTGGACCCTCCTCTACGTGATCTACTACCACAGAGAAGAGGAGATGGTACTGGACCCTCCTCTACATGATCTACTACCACAGAGAAGAGGCGATGGTACTGGACCCTCCTCTACATGATCTACTATCACAGAGAAGAGGAGATGGTACTGGACCCTCCTCTATATGATCTACTACCACAGAGAAGAGGAGATGGTACTGGACCCTCCTCTACATGATCTACTATCACAGAGAAGAGGAGATGGTACTGGACCCTCCTCTATATGATCTACTACCACAGAGAAGAGGAGATGGTACTGGACCCTCCTCTACATGATCTACTACCACAGAGAAGAGGAGATGGTACTGGACCCTCCTCTACATGATCTACTACCACAGAGAAGAGGAGATGGTACTGGACCCTCCTCTATATGATCTACTACCACAGAGAAGAGGAGATGGTACTGGACCCTCCTCTACATGATCTACTACCACAGAGAAGAGGAGATGGTACTGGACCCTCCTCTACCTGATCTACTACCACAGAGAAGAGGAGATGGTACTGGACCCTCCTCTATATGATCTACTACCACAGAGAAGAGGAGATGGTACTGGACCCTCCTCTACATGATCTACTACCACAGAGAAGAGGAGATGGTACTGGACCCTCCTCTACATGATCTACTACCACAGAGGAGACGGTACTGGACCCTCCTCTACATGATCTACTACCACAGAGAAGAGGAGATGGTACTGGACCCTCCTCTACGTGATCTACTACCACAGAGAAGACGAGATGGTACTGGACCCTCCTCTACATGATCTACTACCACAGAGAAGAGGAGATGGTACTGGACCCTCCTCTATATGATCTACTACCACAGAGAAGAGGAGATGGTACTGGACCCTCCTCTATATGATCTACTACCACAGAGAAGAGGAGATGGTACTGGACCCTCCTCTATATGATCTACTACCACAGAGAAGAGGAGATGGTACTGGACCCTCCTCTACATGATCTACTACCACAGAGAAGAGGAGATGGTACTGGACCCTCCTCTACCTGATCTACTACCACAGAGAAGAGGAGATGGTACTGGACCCTCCTCTATATGATCTACTACCACAGAGAAGAGGAGATGGTACTGGACCCTCCTCTACCTGATCTACTACCACAGAGAAGAGGAGATGGTACTGGACCCTCTATATGATCTACTACCACAGAGAAGAGGAGATGGTACTGGACCCTCCTCTACATGATCTACTACCACAGAGAAGAGGAGACGGTACTGGCAAAGTCCTCCAGAGTCAACTACACAGCATCAAATTTGTTTACCGTAGCCACTGCAATCAGACATTTTAATGGCCAAATGTGACTTTAAACAAATTTCTTGTCATTGAGGACCTTTTTAAATTGAATGTTTTATATATTTTTTTATCTTGTTTTAAAGTATTGTCTAGATTTAACTGTGCATTCTGCAAAATTCAGTTTTGTGGACTGCGAGCATGAATGAAATCAACACTGTTTTCACTATGTAGGGAGGGAACTGTAAACCTAAATGACTTATTGGTTTGGTGTTTTAAATAGAGAAGCCTGTGAAAAGGCTTTTACTGCTTTGAGGACAATTAATCTATTGTTACCTTGTGTAACCATGCAGCCCTGCTTCCACCAAGAGAGCTGGATTCAACCCTGTGTGTGTTTGTACAGGATGGCTGTGGGGAGCCAGCTGAGTCTGTGTAAGGGAGGCTGTGAGGCCATCGTGGACACCGGCACGTCCCTCATCACCGGCCCCGCGGCCGAGGTCAAGGTCCTGCAGAAGGCCATCGGAGCAACCCCACTCATCCAGGGAGAGGTAAGACACAGGATCAACCCCACTCCTCTAGTTCAACACTGTGGTCCCCGACTACACCTACGTTCCTCCTCCTCTAGTTCAACACTGTGGTCCCCGACTACAGCTACGTTCCTCCTCCTCCTCTAGTTCAACACTGTGGTCCCCGACTACACCTACGTTCCTCCTCCTCTAGTTCAACACTGTGGTCCCCGACTACAGCTACGTTCCTCCTCCTCTAGTTCAACACTGTGGTCCCCGACTACAGCTACGTTCCTCCTCCTCCTCTAGTTCAACACTGTGGTCCCCGACTACAGCTACGTTCCTCCTCCTCTAGTTCAACACTGTGGTCCCCGACTACAGCTACGTTCCTCCTCCTCTAGTTCAACACTGTGGTCCCCGACTACAGCTACGTTCCTCCTCCTCTAGTTCAACACTGTGGTCCCCGACTACAGCTACGTTCCTCCTCCTCCTCTAGTTCAACACTGTGGTCCCCGACTACAGCTAAATGAAGTCCCACTTGACCTGGCCCGTCTCCTATTACTTAGAGAACTGTACTCCACTTTATTTCCTGAATACAGTAGCACCTTCACTGACTGTTTCTGCTTGTGTTTCAGTACCTGGTGAACTGTGATAAGATTCCCACCATGCCTGTCATCACATTCAACCTGGGAGGACAGTCCTACAGTCTGACTGCAGAGCAGTACGTCCTCAAGGTGAGTCTCTCACTATCTTTATTTTTTTCTCTCCTCTCTGTCTCTATCTGGAGATGCTACATGTAAATGTGCAGTGGAGGCAGATATCCAGCAGAGGGCGGTAGAGTCTAATTCAACATTCATAGCAACAGTGTCCGCTCAGTCACTATACCACACAAACAGGGCATTGTTTAGTTCACTCAGCCATTCTCACAACCATGGCAGATAACGTACATTGATTTGAATGTTTGTCTCAGAATGTAATTGTTATTTAAACAATTACTACTGCGTAATAATGGCCTATTGAACTTTCCTTACAAACCGTCCCTCTGTTGGCTACAATGTTAGTATTTTTTGTCGTTTGGTCATTACATATCAGGCGCTTGTTCATTAGTGCACACCGTAGCAAAACATTGTGCAACAGAAAACAAAAATGAGCATTTCAGCAATGAACAAGTTCAGATAGATAGTACCCCTCTGTTTCAAACTGTTACGTGCTTACTGGACACGATCTGGGCCCTGTGTGGGACTGTCTCTGTATTGCTTCCCCCTTCTGCTCTGCGTCTGACTGTGCGTCTCTGTATTGCTTCCCCCTTCTGCTCTGCGTCTGACTGTGCGTCTCTGTATTGCTTCCCCCTTCTGCTCTGCGTCTGACTGTATTCCTTTCCTCCTCCAGGAGAGCCAGGCTGGTAAGACCATCTGCCTGAGTGGCTTCATGGGCCTGGACATCCCCGCCCCCGCCGGGCCGCTGTGGATCCTGGGAGATGTATTCATTGGTCAATACTACACTGTGTTCGACCGTGACAACAACAGGGTGGGCTTCGCTAAGTCCAAGTAGAACTACAACCATGGCTACGTCCTCATTCTCCACTATCCATCATCTACCCTTCTCCTGAAGTGTGCACTTGTTCTGCACACTACTTGTCATGGGTTTGGAGAATTGGGAAGCAGTCAATGTTTTAGGACAATGTTTTGCGGTACGTTTAAAGTGGATGAAGATTTGACAGGCAAAATCAAAGTGTGGGGGAAAGACACTACTTGTAACTTGCACAAGCTTTCCGTTGCTTTAATGAAATCTTTTAAACTAGCAATTAGATTTGTGTCGAGTTCAAATGCACTGATCTAAACAAGCATTATTTGCTGTGAAAGTGAAGCAGAAAACATGGTGTTGGAGGTACAGGATCGGGAGTCCAAGATGACTATCAGAACAGACCGTTTGAGTGTTTCCATCTGAGTGATCTGCTGTACGTGTTAAATCAGGGACTTGGTGTTTTTTTTAAAGCAACCGAACAATCTAACATTTTAATTTGCGTTTTGTAGGCAATGGACCTCTTGTCAATGACTTTTAAGATGTATCTTCAAATGATTGGATTCAATAAAATGATTGTAAAAAGTGAAGTGCTCCTTTCTCTGAATGTCACTGTCGTTCCCCCTTCTAATAGATGTTGTACAGTAGGGGTACTCCACTCCTGCTTCAGAAGATCAGCTCACACAAAGGTCAAAGGTCAGGGTTGATATTGTCATTTATCAGCGTAGTAACAAACCCACCACCAAGTGACCCATGTGACCCCCCCAAACTGGTCACACCCCTCTTGTTAGTGGAGATCATTTAAAAGCTCATTTCCTGCAGTTCTATACATTTTGACCTGCCTTGCGTGTTCATATGATACCCGAGTGACTCAACATCAATGGCGGGCCACTGGGGATGAGGCCTCTGGTCATTGTGATCTGGATGACTACATGCTTTTAGATGGGTAAGTTAGGCTCACCAGCTATCTAGCACAACCAAATTTCAAAATTAAAACCTTGTACATTTTTTCCCCACATCAGTCACTTCAATCAAACTGTATTATTTGATCAAACATCTCTAATAACCAGGGTTGGGGTCCAGTCAGATTCATAGAATAAACCACATTAGAAATGTTCCCCTTTCTAAAAGGCATTGAAGAGAATTGGAATGTCTGTGTACTTCCTGAATTGACCACAAGCCTGCTTTAATAACTCATAAATAGTATAAAATGTCAGAATTTGTATCCACATACTTTACATACTGTAATAAGGTTATTACATTTCATACTTTTTCTTCAAACATAAATAAAATTGTAATACAACATGTCCTCAATTTGTTTAGTATTCAGTAGATGTGTTCTCCTTCCAAACTTTATTTCAGTGGTAAAAAAAAATGTCCTCATTTTAAATAGTATTTTTTCCCCTCATTAGTAATGCTCGTAAAATCTTTCCCACGGACTTGATGGATTCGCTCTCAGAACAATCATTAAAAGATACCAAGTTAAAAAAGTATTGTATCCAACTTGATCCCCTTCTTGTGGTTCTTCATGGAAAATGTCTTTATATATTGAATAACTCACCATACATTGAAAGAATAACTCCCCATGTATTGAATTTAATATCTCACCATAGTGTGATGGAAGCCACATAATGTAGACACACACTTATCCAAAAAGGTCATATCCCTCCAATCTGTGAACTAATGTCCATATTCTAGAATCCCACTCTGGAATCAGGTTTTCCCTTGATGATGGAAACTCCACTTCTCTTCCTGGCTGGGGTTTGTTCTGTAGAGCGGTCCGGCTGGGGTTTGTTCTGTAGAGCGGTCCGGCTGGGGTTTGTTCTGTAGAGCGGTCCGGCTGGGGTTTGTTCTGTAGAGCGGTCCGTTCGTACTGGACATCTTCACATACCTTCTTGTTTTACTCTGTTTTCTTCTGTTTAGTGCCTCAACATCCTCTCCCTATAGAATATAACCCAGATATCCTCTCCCTGTAGAATATAACCCAGATATCCTCTCCCTGTAGACTATAACCCAGATATCCTCTCTCTGTAGACTATAACCCAGATATCCTCTCCCTATAGACTATAACCCAGATATCCTCTCCCTGTAGACTATAACCCAGATATCCTCTCCCTATAGACTATAACCCAGATATCCTCTCCCTATAGACTATAACCCAGATATCCTCTCCCTGTAGACTATAACCCAGATATCCTCTGTAGACTATAACCCAGATATCCTCTCCCTGTAGACTGTAACCCAGATATCCTCTCCCTATAGAATATAACCCAGATATCCTCTCAACCCTCCTTCTCTTTTTCCTCTTTAGTAGCTGAATCAGACTCTCCATGGCTCTCCTGGTCGCCATGCCCACCATCGATCTCTGTCTGACTAGACATGCTCCTGTCTCCCCCCTCCATCTCCTCCATATCCAACACCTCCTCCTCAGTCTCCTCCTCCTGACCCAGAGTATCCGGGATGATCTCCACCTCGATCCCAGACGCATCCTCGTTCTCCTTAAACCACACTGACTTCCCTCCTTCCTTCCTTCCCCCCTTGGCGAGGATGGACCTCATCCCGTCCTTGTCTCCTCCTTCTCCTCTCCCAGCTCCCCTAGCAGGGCTGCTGGCCGGGCTGGGCTTGGCATGGTGGTTGTGGTTGGCGTACAGGCCGCAGAAGCCACAGTGGCGGTCGCTCCGGCGTCGCTCCAGGGGGATGGCCCTGCCTCTGTCCCCAGGGACTGTAGCACCTCGGCCCCTCTTGTCTACCGGCTCTGGGCGTCTGGGTCCGCCGCGCAGGGCATCACCCTCGGTACCCTGGTAGCCATCGTTGGTGTACTGCAGGGTGTCCTTGGGTCTCCCTTGGGGCCTCGCCATCTTCAGACATGGAGCCAAACACTACAGACAGGACAGAAGACAGGACAGCAACCATGTCAAATCTGACAGGTACAAGGATCACAGGATCAGGGCTTTATGTGTTCTGTATATCACTTGGTTGAATAAATAGTAACAAAATAAATAATACAAGTAGATAAATAGTCATAAATAATAGCAATAAAGTTGTCCTATGAGTTAAAAACTAAAGCACTAGAGAGAGGAGTAGAGAGAGAGAGAACTGTCATCTACACAGAAGTTAATGAACCATTGATCTCTAGGCATTGTTCAATGTCACAGACGCTTCTGCCTTCCTATAGCGTTAGGTTCATTTATTCTGCTTTAACAGACAGACAGACAGACAGACAGAGCCCTTCTGTGAAGTACTACTCATAAATATTCAGTGAAGCTGTTCAATTCGATCAGGATAAATGCCTTGTTCACAGGCCTTCCATCAGCGTCTAATCCTGTCCAGGGTGTTTCAACCAGCCATCACAGCTCCATCCAACAGCCCCGGCTAGCCTGCTAACCTGGTCCCAGATCTGTTTGTTAAGGTGTTGGTGTTGGCAAGACAACACAAACAGTTCTGACACTAGGTTACCTTCCTGTTAGGGCTAATGGCCGCCTCAAAAACACTTGCAGGACAGGACTTTCACCAAGTGTCATGCTGCAGAACTTCCTCAATACCAGCATCCCACTGGGAGAAACCCACAAGAACGGCTCTCCAACTGGTGATGACTAGTGGGGAAACTCTATCGTCTCTGACTTCTCCCTCATACTGACCTCTGATGTTACATCCCACTGGGAGAAACCCACAAGAACGGCTCTCCAACTGGTGATGACTAGTGGGGAAACTCTATCGTCTCTGACTTCTCCCTCATACTGACCTCTGATGTTACATCCCACTGGGAGAAACGCACAAGAACGGCCCTCCAACTGGTGATTACTAGTGGGGAAACTCTATCGTCTCTGACTTCTCCCTCATACTGACCTCTGATGTTACATCCCACTGGGAGAAACGCACAAGAACGGCCCTCCAACTGGTGATTACTAGTGGGGGAAACTCTATCGTCTCTGACTTCTCCCTCATACTGACCTCTGATGTTACATCCCACTGGGAGAAACGCACAAGAACGGCCCTCCAACTGGTGATTACTAGTGGGGGAAACTCTATCGTCTCTGACTTCTCCCTCATACTGACCTCTGATGTCGAATACTAAAGGAAATGACCTCTATAACAATTTTGGCAGTAAAATACAACAAAACATTATTCATGCAAACAATAATCTATTAATATGGTTTTTGAACACTATAATTGGTTTGCGTGTCTGAAAGCTGTGCTGTTAGTGTGTGGTTGACGCAGCTTGTTTGCCATTAGAGTTTAAAGCACATCAAGGCATACAACTCGTTGATCCCAGTTTACAAGTAGTATTTTGGGAGTTTCCCAGTTGTCTTGAACGCAGCATCAGTTCTGAGCTGAACTCACAGAACGCTGCTCACCTCAGTTATCTTATCCAGGTTGGCGCCTCCTTTCTTCAGGCGGGAGATCAGGAAGCCAATCACGATGAAGCAGAGAACCAAGATGGCTGCCATGACCAATCCTAGCAGAGCCATGTCCCCCGCCCGGTACCCTGCCCCCGAGGGCAAAGGGACCGCCACAGCTGTAGAGGGTCAGAGGTCAGGGAAAATAGTCAGTCAAGGCAACCAGTCAAGATATCAATCAACCAATCAAGACATCAAATCAAGATATCAATCAACCAATATATTAATCATCACAATAGTATAATAATATAGCCTTTAATTTGGAGAGTACAGATCCTGCTCTTGGTAGGAGTAGATCATCACCAATAACGCAGCCTTTAATATGGAGAGTACAGATCCTGCTGTTGGTAGGAGTAGATCATCACCAATAATACAGCCTTTAATATGGAGAGTACAGATCCTGCTGTTGGTAGGAGTAGATCATCACCAATAATACAGCCTTTAATATGGAGAGTACAGATCCTGCTGTTGGTAGGAGTAGATCATCACCAATAATACAGCCTTTAATATGGAGAGTACAGATCCTGCTGTTGGTAGGAGTAGATCATCACCAATAATACAGCCTTTAATATGGAGAGTACAGATCCTGCTGTTGGTAGGAGTAGATCATCTGAACAGTCAGTCGTCCACCATCAGGGGCTCATGTCCCTTTGCTGTGAGTTAACCTGCCCTTGTGGTGCTATGTGAAAGTCTTACCTGGTATAACCAGGACAGAGAGGGCCGCTGTACCAAACTCCCCTGTAGACAGGTCCATAGCACGTATCTACACACACATCACAAGGAAAAATACATTATTATCATGCCTATGAATATCTCTGCAACCCCTCCAGCGTTAACCAAAACATTCATCAAAACAATTATAGTAGTCTAGTAAGAGGCAGGTAACCACTCGGCTGCAGAGCGAAGGACTCTGCCTTTACAACCCTCTTCAGAAGAACAATGAGGCAGGTAACCACTCAGCTGCAGAGCGAAGGACTCTGCCTTTACAACCCTCTTCAGAAGAACAATGAGGCAGGTAACCACTCAGCTGCAGAGCGAAGGACTCTGCCTTTACAACCCTCTTCAGAAGAACAATGAGGCAGGTAACCACTCAGCTGAAGGACTCTGTCTTCACAACCCTCTTCAGAAGAACAATGAGGCAGGTAACCACTCAGCTGCAGAGCGAAGGACTCTGTCTACACAACCCTCTTCAGAAGAACAATGAGGCAGGTAACCACTCAGCTGAAGGACTCTGTCTACACAACCCTCTTCAGAAGAACAATGAGGCAGGTAACCACTCACCTGCAGAGCGAAGGACTCTGTCTTCACTATCCTCTTGAGAAGAACAAACCCTTCGGTTGTCACGTTGACATAACTGCTGTACTGCACCTCATATCTCATGTCTGGGTTTACACCCTAAAACACATACACACAAATAAACACCCACACACAAACAAGCTGATTAAAGTTGTGTGTCAGTGTTTCAAATCCCACACAGAACAGAAGCGTAACTACCCAGAATTGAAGGTAATTGTGTCATTTCTAGGACTTTCACGGTGCCAGACGAGTATGTCTCTACTGTATATGAGACGTAACATTACATTTAGAGGTCCCATGAACAAACACAGACTGAGATTGTAAGACAAGTGTCTGCTAAAATGATTCAAATGTAAATGTTGATCTCTTTTTGACTCTTACGGTGGCAAAGTCCTCGTCTCTGGCCCTGACTCTGAAGGGTCTGTTGGAGGTTCTGTCTCGTAGGATCATGGTCTCTGGGACTGAGTTACTGTAGATGTATCCTTCATAACGCTCCTTCTCGAACCGAGGAGGGTTCCTGCTCTTCCTCAGCACCTCGATGGTGACCTGAGTCACCGCAAACTGGTCCCTGTTGGTGACCTGGGAGGCCTGGGAGAGATGGGAGAGATTGAAGAGATGGGAGAGACGGAAAGATGGGAGAGATGGTGAGATGGGAGAGATGGATAGATGGAGAGATGGGAGAGATGGGAGAGATGGATAGATGGAGAGATGGGAGAAGTGGGTGAGATGGGAGAGAGTATTGTCCATCTCCAGTCCCCGAGGGCCTAGTGTCTGCAGGTTATCACTCCCCCCTTGTGATTAAGGTCATTGATTGGTTAGGAACTCCTGTTGTGGAAATTCTAACCAAGTGATTAAGACTTTATTAATTCTTCAAACAATTAACCTTTATTTAATAAGAATTGCAATAATGTAGCTGGTCGATCCCAACACTCTGAAGTGTGATGCCGAGAGCTCAATCATACAGAGAATAGAAAGGTCTTTTATAGCAAAGATACAACCCCTTAGTCTACATGTCAAACAACAGATGTGTGGAATGGGTCAGAAGGTGAGGCTTGGTATATGAGAAAGGAGCCAGATAGCATTTGCTGTGAAGACTGTTCTAATTGTATAGAAACCAGGGTTTGGTCCCATCATGGTCCCACTATTTATAAAGGCAACCTTTTGTTATTTAACTAGGCAAGTCAGTTATTAAGAACATATTCTTATTTACAATGACGGGCTAGGAACAGTGGGTTAACTGCCTTGTTCAGGGGCAGAACAACAGATTTTTACCTTGTCAGCTCAGGGATTCGATCTAGCAACCTTTTCTCTTACTGGCCCAATGCTCTAACCGCTAGGCTACTTGCTGGTTACTGACCCAATGCTCTAACCACTAGGCTACTTGCTGGTTACTGACCCAACGCTCTAACCACTAGTCTACCTGCTGGTTACTGACCTAACGCTCTAGAGTTACTGGACTTTGGATAATAAGAGATGACCAGCCGGGCAGCGTCAGGGAAACCAAAGTCTTTGTGTTCCGCTGGGAGAAGGATTCCAAAACGTAAGTCTTTGTGTTCCGCTGGGAGAAGGATTCCAAAACGTAAGTTTTTGTGTTCCGCTGGGAGAAGGATTCCAAAACGTAAGTCTTTGTGTTCCGCTGGGAGAAGGATTCCAAAACGTAAGTCTTTGTGTTCCGCTGGGAGAAGGATTCCAAAACGTAAGTCTTTGTGTTCCGCTGGGAGAAGGATTCCAAAACGTAAAACTTTGTGTTCCGCTGGGAGAAGGATTCCAAAACGTAAGTCTTTGGGTTCCGCTGGGAGAAGGATTCCAAAACGTAAAACTTTGTAGCAGCGGAGAGTAGTTGAAGAACGCACATGGTGTGGTTGTTGTGAGTACCTAAGATTTTTAAAGTTATTGATGGATTCTGTGAATATATATATATATATATATATATATATATATATATATATATATATATATATATATATATATATATATATATATATATATATATATATATATATATATATATATATATATAAATCAATAATTGTATGTGTGTATAATCGATTACTGGAGATTTTATCAAGTAATAATGGAAATAATAATGATATGCAACTTTTTTTTTTAAACATACGTAGATGTACATAAAATGTATTTAAAATGTTTTAAATAAAAAGTATTCTGAAAGGTTCAGCGTGGTCCCTTTATGGATAATTTGATAAAGATAAGGTTATTAGGCATTGACCATTGTATGACTGTCTAAAGGGTCTGGGAAATAGAGTTTTAATTCAATTAAATAAAAGATTGCCGTATGTTCACTTTTGGTAAAAGTACGGGGGAATTGACTTACCCTAACCAATAAAACGATAAAAAACTTATGGGATTTTCTCCGTCCTGGTAATACATTTTGTGGGGAAAAACCTGCCCATAATGCATGAAAATGAGTTTTTCTACCTCTCTCTTTTTCGCAGCAAGAGAGGAGTTGCTACATCTTATCGAATAAGCCCTTTTTCTATAAAGTTAGAGAGAATTCAGATGGAATATCGACGTAACTTGGAACGACGTAAAAAGCCAAAGTAGGTTTTCTATCAAAATAATTATCATTGCGGAGCAAATGTGATGTAATACAGGAATTTCAATATGTCGCAAGAGAAAATATAACCCGCTTTTATTCAACTCGCCAGATCTGTTTCCAAATCAATGGATGTCCATCTACTCGTTTGACTGCCATGATTGTAAATAAATCCCTTTGCGCATGTAACATTTCTGCAAAGGAACACTTGGACGAACTGTTAATTGTGTCGTTATTATTTGGCAGATGTTAAGACTACAAACTATTATAAATGGTCTATTTGCGGGATTTACTTGTCATTTCAATAGCATTGGGTCTGTGTTACTGACTCAAATCTGGGTTTCTGATTGTAATTCAACTGTTGCCATTCAACTGTTGCCATGGTTTTCTTAGCTAGACACAACAGCCGGTGTTTGTTTTAACATGTAAACTGAACGATTATCAGCTCGCTCAATTCAAATGAACAGACTGATTTATTCAACGTGAATAGCGAGGCGATTTCAAGATAATACGTTTTTTGTGTTGCCTAATAGCCTGCTAGAATAGGCTACTGAGAACGGTGTCGTAATTTCACTCCCTGAATGAACTATTAATAATATGGATATGAACTGAATATATCCTTGTCAACAACAGCCAGTGTTTGTTTTATTACCTGTAGTCTAATCAGAAGGGACTGTTACCTACATCTAATGCATTCTAAATCGGCAAATTGCGACAGAGCTGTAACCAGCAGCATACCACCCTGCATACCACTGCTGGCTTGCTTCTGAAGCTAAGCAGGGTTGGTCCTGGCCAGTCCCTGGATGGGAGACCAGATGCTGCTGGAAGTGGTGTTGGAGGGCCAGTAGGAGGCACTCTTTCCTCTGGTCTAAAAAAAATATCCCAATGCCCCAGGGCAGTGATTGGGGACACTGCCCTGTGTAGGGTGCTGTCTTTCGGATGGGACGTTAAACGGGTGTCCTGACTCTCTGAGGTCATTAAAGATCCCATGGCACTTATCGTAAGAGTAGGGGTGTTAACCCCGGTGTCCTGGCTAAATTCCCAATCTGGCCCTCAAACCATCATGGTCACCTAATAATCCCCAGTTTACAATTGGCTCATTCATCCCCCTCCTCTCCCCTGTAACTATTCCCCAGGTCGTTGCTGCAAATGAGAACGTGTTCTCAGTCAACTTACCTGGTAAAATAACGGTAAAATAAAAAATAAAACCATGACGGATGGGCAAATTACGACAGAGCTGTAACCATGACGGATCGGCAAATTGCGACAGAGCTGTAACCATGACGGATCGGCAAATTGCGACAGAGCTGTAACTATGACGGATCGGCAAATGGCGAAAGAGCTGTAACCGTGACGGATGGGTAAATTGCGTCAGAGCTGTAATATGACGGATCGGTAAATTGCGACAGAGCTGTAACCATGACGGATCGGCAAATTGCGACAGAGCTGTAACCGTGACGGATCGGTAAATGGCGACAGAGCTGTAACCGTGACGGATGGGTAAATTGCGTCAGAGCTGTAACCGTGATCATGACAAAACAAGGCTACAACTGCAATGGGTTGAAGTAGTGGGCAGTAAGAGGCTCTAGTATTGTGAACTATTTTAGCTCCCATCAAAATGTATCTTTTCCATTAGGAATTGGCTGATGTATTTTATACATTTGACGCATTACATGTTAAATCTTAAAATAATAGACATGTAATAAGTGTGAAGCAGATGTGTGGAATGGGTCAAAAGGTGAGGCTTGGTATATGAGAAAGGAGTATCCCCCTGAGCCAGATAGCATTTGTTGTGAAGACAGTTCCAATCATATAGAAAGCAGGGTTTGGCCCCTAAGACGAGGTTCTTCTCATCAGCTATCCATTCCAGAGACATTTACTTCCTGGTACCTCATAGTACAGAAACGCCAGCTCGTTCTATGTAATCGTAAATCAATTGCCAGTGTAACGGATGTGAAATGGCTAGCTAGTTAGCGGGTACGCGCTAGTAGCATTTCAATCAGTTACGTCACTTGCTCTGAGACTTAAGTAGTCTTGCTCTGCAAGGGCCGCGGCTTTTGTGGAGCGATGGTAACGATGCTTCGTGGGCGACTGTTGTTGATGTGTGCAGAGGGTCCCTGGTTCGCGCGAGGGGATGGACTAAAGTTAAACTGTTACACCAGCACCAAGCCCCAGAGGCCCAACTCAGTCCACACAGACACAGAAGAGAGAGTACTGAGAAACATTATTCGATGAATAAACAGTATTAAAACATTATCTTGTACCAAACTCCCTTAACCCGGTTGTCTAGGTCTTAATTTGACATTAGTTTTAACTCCCACCTTGTGATTAAGGTAATTCAGTCTAGTAGAGGGAGGTGGTCTATCTAGTAGAGAGAGGGAGGTAGTCTAGTCCTTGTATTTTCCTGTTATTTTACCTGGTAAATTGACTGAAACACATTCTCATTTACAGCAACGACCTGGGTAATAGTTACAGGGGAGAGGAGGGGGGATGAATGAGCCAATTGTAAGCTGGCGATGATTAGTTGACGATGATGGTATGTGGGAGAGCTTGGACATTTTAGCCAGGACACCAGGGTTAACACCCCTACTCTTATGATAAGTGCCATGGGATCTTCAGTGACCACAGAGAGTCAGGACACCTGTTTAACGTCCCCCTACACAGGGCACTGGGGCATTGGGATATTTTTTTTTAGACAAGAATAAAGAGTGCCTCCTACTGGCCCTCCAACATCACATCCAGCAGCACCTGGTCTCCCATCCAGGGACCGACCAGGACCAACCCTGCTTTGCTTCAGAAGCAAGCCAGCAGTGGGATGCAGGGTGGTATGCTTGCTTACTGTCGGTAGTCTCCTGTGACAGACTGACCAGCGCAGGCAACATTTGGTTCTGGGTTTCCAGATTACTATGTCATCAACTAGAATTCTTCTCAAACCCAAATGGGATCAGATCAAGTCACCACAATCTATCTTATATTAGTGACTTTTAGAAATATATTTTAGAAGTCTATAGCTACTTTATGAACTGTGTTAATAAAATGTTTTTCTGAAACCCCAAATTATGTTCTAGTTGCATCTCATTCATCATCATTTGAAATGATCCATGATCTGAAGATCAATTTCAATGTTGAACACAATCATAGCTTTCAATCGATTATATGCCAAAAGAAGAAATGGAGTACACAGATGGAAATATAGATTGAAAAGACATCTCGTACCAGGACAGTGAGGGTTATTGGACCTGCTATGTCTGCCGCTTTGGCCATGGAGATGTTCCCCGTCTCCTCGTCTATCTGGAAGATGCTGCCTTCATTCCCTGGGAGAGAAAGATACAAACCACGAAGTCAAGATCAGTCTGTTATGAGATACAGAGGAGAAACCATGAAGTCAAGATCCGTCTGCTATGAGATACAAAGGAGAAACCATGAAGTCAAGATCAGTCTGCTATGAGATACAGAGGAGAAACCATGAAGTCAAGATCAGTCTGCTATGAGATACAGAGGAGAAACAAGTACGATGATATCTGATCATGTATGATATATTTTTATAATATAGAAACCTTTGTGGTCATATGCACATCTGTCTTGATCGCGTTGACATGAACGAGAGGACCAAGGCGCAACATGATTGGAATACATCTTCTTTTTAATAACAACGACGAAGATGAACACGACACACTTATACAACACTAACGAAAACAACAAACGATCGTGAAAACTTCAAACGTAAGTGCACACACAAACTACTTACGTCGAACTATACATATACACAAACAATGACCCACAAACAGCTAAAGCCTATGGCAGCCTTAAATATGGCTCCCAATTAGAGACAACCGAAATCAGCTGTCTCTAATTGAGAACCCATTCCGGCCACCATAGACTTTCCTAGAACTACACCCAACATAGACACAGCTAGACACATACACTCAACACAAAACCATAACTACAACAAACACCCCCTCTACCATATAATACCCCAAAATACACACATACCCCATGTCACACCCTGACCTAACTAAAATAATAAATAAAACAAATAATACTAAGGCCAGGGCGTGACAACATCCTTATAAAAAAACGTTGATGCTCAGCTGATAACGTAAAGAGAACAGGAAGTCCCTGACATTGTATATGCTTCCAATTACCACCTTTACTGACAACGTCTCCATCTTTGTAAGGTAAAATAAATCTTACTGTGGGGATAACATTAAAACTAGATTACTGTGGAGAGAACATTAAAACTAGATTACTGTGGAGAGAACATTAAAACTAGATTACTGTGGAGAGAACATTAAAACTAGATTACTGTGGAGAGAACATTAAAACTAGATTACTGTGAGGAAAACATCAACACTAGATTACTGTGGAGAGAACATTAAAACTAGATTACTGTGGAGAGAACATTAAAACTAGATTACTGTGGAGAGAACATTAAAACTAGATTACTGTGGAGAGAACATTAAAACTAGATTACTGTGGAACATTAAAACTAGATTACTGTGGAACATTAAAACTAGATTACTGTGGAACATTAAAACTAGATTACTGTGGAGAGAACATTAAAACTAGATTACTGTGGAGAGAACATTAAAACTAGATTACTGTGGAGAGAACATTAAAACTAGATTACTGTGGAGAGAACATTAAAACTAGATTACTGTGGAGAGAACATTAAAAATAGATTACTGTGGAACATTAAAACTAGATTACTGTGGAACATTAAAACTAGATTACTGTGGAGAGAACATTAAAACTAGATTACTGTGGAACATTAAAACTAGATTACTGTGGAACATTAAAACTAGATTACTGTGGAACATTAAAACTAGATTACTGTGGAGAGAACATTAAAACTAGATTACTGTGGAGAGAACGTTAAAACTAGATTACTGTGGAGAGAACATTAAAACTAGATTACTGTGGAGAGAACATTAAAACTAGATTACTGTGGAGAGAACATTAAAACTAGATTACTGTGGAGAGAACATCAAAACTAGATTACTGTGAGGAAAACATCAACACTAGATTACAGTGGAGAGAACATTAAAACTAGATTACTGTGGAGAGAACATTAAAACTAGATTACTGTGGAGAGAACATTAAAACTAGATTACTGTGGAACATTAAAACTAGATTACTGTGGAGAGAACATTAAAACTAGATTACTGTGGAGAGAACATTAAAACTAGATTACTGTGGAGAGAACATTAAAACTAGATTACTGTGGAGAGAACATTAAAACTAGATTACTGTGGAGAGAACATTAAAACTAGATTACTGTGGAGAGAACATTAAAACTAGATTACTGTGGAGAGAACATTAAAACTAGATTACTGTGGAACATTAAAACTAGATTACTGTGGAGAGAACATTAAAACTAGATTACTGTGGAGAGAACATTAAAACTAGATTACTGTGGAGAGAACATTAAAACTAGATTACTGTGGAGAGAACATTAAAACTAGATTACTGTGGAGAGAGCATTAAAACTAGATTACTGTGGAGAGAACATTAAAACTAGATTACTGTGGAACATTAAAACTAGATTACTGTGGAACATTAAAACTAGATTACTGTGGAACATTAAAACTAGATTACTGTGGAACATTAAAACTAGATTACTGTGGAGAGAACATTAAAACTAGATTACTGTGGAGAGAACGTTAAAACTAGATTACTGTGGAGAGAACATTAAAACTAGATTACTGTGGAACATTAAAACTAGATTACTGTGGAACATTAAAACTAGATTACTGTGGAGAGAACATTAAAACTAGATTACTGTGGAGAGAACATTAAAACTAGATTACTGTGGAGAGAACATTAAAACTAGATTACTGTGGAGAGAACATTAAAACTAGATTACTGTGGAGAGAACATTAAAACTAGATTACTGTGGAGAGAACATTAAAACTAGATTACTGTGGAGAGAACATTAAAACTAGATTACTGTGGAGAGAACATCAACACTAGATTACTGTGGAGAGAACATCAAAACTAGATTACTGTGGAGAGAACATTAAAACTAGATTACTGTGGAGAGAACATTAAAACTAGATTACTGTGGAGAGAACATTAAAACTAGATTACTGTGGAGAGAACATTAAAACTAGATTACTGTGGAGAGAACATTAAAACTAGATTACTGTGGAGAGAACATTAAAACTAGATTACTGTGGAGAGAACATCAAAACTAGATTACTGTGGAGAGAACATTAAAACTAGATTACTGTGGAGAGAACATTAAAACTAGATTACTGTGGGGATAACATTACAACTAGATTACTGTGGAGAGAACATTAAAACTAGATTACTGTGGAGAGAACATTAAAACTAGACTACTGTGAGGAGAACATTAAAACCAGATTACTGTGAGGAGAAGATCAAAGACCTGTTGTACCTCTAAGTATCCTGTAGCTGATCAGCTCACTCCTGTTTCTGTCTCCATCCTTGGCGTATAACGGACCAGGCTCCAGAGATAAAGCACCATCCTGTGGACAACAATAGACCTGGGTCAAATACATACTGTATGTCAAATACTTGAGCTGCACTTGCTTGAGTTTGCCCTGTTAAATGGAACAAACAAAAGTGCAAACTCTAAGCTAAATCAAACTCACCGCGATTACTAAAATACACCGTAAGTACTCTACAAGTGGATGTTGCACTTCTATAAGATGTACGATGTGGACTGATGAAGCAGAACGGGTCAACTTTAACAACAAGAAGAAGAGACGTTCCTCTCTCTGTTCAGGTACACAGATATACTGTAACACACACCTCTCTCTGTTCAGGTACACAGATATACTGTAATACACACCTCTCTCTGTTCAGGTACACAGATATACTGTAACACACACCTCTTTCTCTGTGAGGTTGACCTTTGCCCTGTAGCCGGAGCTGACACACAGTTTGGCTATCCCCAGGTTGGTTCTGACACAGGGCTGGAACCACGGTGGACGGTTGTCAACGTCCTTCACGTTAACCGTGATGGTCACCACGGCAGTGAACGAAGGCTCGCCAGACTCAGAAACGTTGTACGTGTCCTGGGAAATGGTATTCATAGATTGTCAAGGAAGGTCAAAGGGCATTGAGCTGAGGACAGCAGATCCTGTTTCTCTACTATATAGGATGATGTTATTTTACAGATTCTAGTATATTTCTGGAATACTTTACCGATTCTAGCATATTCATTAAATATTTTACAGATTCTAGTATACTTCTTGAATATTTTACAGATTCTAGTATATTTCTTGAATATTTTACAGATTCTAGTATATTTATTGAATATTTTACATATTCTAGTATATTTATTGAATATTTTACAGATTCTAGTATACTTCTTGAATATTTTACAGATTCTAGTATATTTCTTGAATATTTTACAGATTCTAGTATATTTATTGAATATTTTACATATTCTAGTATATTTATTGAATATTTTACAGATTCTAGTATATTTATTGAATATTTTACAGATTCTAGTATATTTATTGAATATTTTACAGATTCTAGTATATTTATTGAATACTTTACAGATTCTAGTATATTTATTGAATATTTTACAGATTCTAGTATATTTCTGGAATACTTTACCGATTCTAGCATATTCATTAAATATTTTACAGATTCTAGTATACTTCTTGAATATTTTACAGATTCTAGTATATTTATTGAATACTTTACAGATTCTAGTATATTTATTGAATACTTTACATATTCTAGTATATTTATTGAATATTTTACAGATTCTAGTATCTTTACTGAATACTTTACAGATTCTAGTATATTTCTTGAATACTTTGTAATCCCATTTGACATCAACAGTAGGGCAGAAGGTAAAGAACAGTATACCTGTACATGTAAGACAAGGGAGATCTTTTGGACGGAGTCGTAGTCTATGATGTTTTGCACCAGTATGTTGGGGGTGTTGGCATTCTCCAGTCGTAGATACCTGTTCTGGTGACACCAACAATGACAAACGTGTTTAATCTCCTAACTGCTGAGCAATGATTTGCCTGAACCGTTATTTACACCAGCTTAGTCTTGTTGGGATACAAAAAAATAAACAATTTTTCAAGAGAGACCTGGACCAAGACAGCAGCATCAACAGATCAGTGATAGTGTCCATCGGTGATGGAGGGAAGGTCTTACCGTGGCTGGCTCTAAACGATAGTAAAGTGGCTCAGAATCAATGTCGGTGGCCTCTATCTGACCAACACTGGTGTTCACCGGAGTCAGCTGTGGGAGAGAGGGCTCAGAGTCAACATATTATGTTACAGAAATGTTACTTCATGGAAATGTACCGATATGGAAAGTTTATACATACAAACAGATGTGGTATTGTATGAAGGGTGCAAGTAGTTTATTACTATTGTCATCATTACATCATCACCATTGTATTTTTAGGCCCACAGATAAGTGTCTAATGCTGTAAGGTGTATAGTAAATAGGAGAAGGTCTCACCTCGTTCACCTGGAGAACGTAATGACTCTGAGCGAAGTTTGGAGGATTATCGTTCACATTTTCAATGAAAACTTCAACGGACACGTTCACCTTAGAAAAGAGTGAATCGTTATTAGTTTGCATTTGAAAGCAGCAGAACATTTTATAGAACTTATTTTTAGAGTTGAAGATTTGATGTGAAAGCAACTTGATATTCTACACATTGAAGTTCTTCACCCATTGCTTCAGAGCAGAAATATGGTTTGACCATTGACAGGCCCAGAAATAGCGAGGCCAACTGATGCTTAGGATTCCAGACCCCTATTCCATATATAGTGGTACTACTATAGACCAGAGCCCTATTCCCTATATACTTTAGTCCAGAGCCCTATTCCCTATATAGTGGTACTACTATAGACCAGAGCCCTATTCCCTATATACTTTAGACCAGAGCCCTATAAGGTACAATTTGGGACATAACCCATGACCATGAGGCATGTCATAACTACTACTAACTGATCTGGAGCCAGTTCTGTTGCAGCGCACCCGGACTCACAGCCCCATGACCACGAGGCATGTCATCACTACTACTCACTGATCTGGAGCCAGTTCTGTTGCAGCGCACCCGGACTCACAGCCCCATGACCACGAGGCATGTCATCACTACTACTCACTGATCTGGAGCCAGTTCTGTTGCAGCGCACCCGGACTCACAGCCCCATGACCACGAGGCATGTCATCACTACTACTCACTGATCTGGAGCCAGTTCTGTTGCAGCGTACCCGGACCCACAGAGCATCATCCACACTGGGCAGGGACTGGGAAACAAACACAAAAGCAGCAGCTGTTATTTCACATCATAGACAGAATGCAACGGCGTAGTCCCTCGACCTTTCTTTTGACCTTTTCGTCAATGGAAAAATGACCTTTGACCCCATAACTGAGTCAGTTCTCAGTTATGTATCCTTGATACATGTATCACTCGCCACTTTAAACTATGCCACTTTATGTTTATATACCCTACATTACTCATCTCATATGTATATACTGTACTCTATACCATCTACTGCATCTTGCCTATGCCGTTCTGTACCATCACTCATTCATATATCTTTATGTACATATTCTTTATCCCTTTACACTTGTGTGTATAAGGTAGTAGTTGTGGAATTGTTAGGTTAGATTACTCGTTGGTTATTACTGCATTGTCAGAACTAGAAGCACAAGCATTTCGCTACACTCGCATTAACATCTGCTAACCATGTGTATGTAACAAATAAAATGTGATTTGATTTGAGTTCATGGCCACGTTCCAGGCCAACTACTTTGCAGTTGGCATGCAAGCCAGATCTCACAACACTACCTGAACTTGTCCAATAAGAAAACACAGTTTTAAAATAAATGCACTTTGTGACATGTTATAAATGCTATGAATGTTAAGTTCTGACGCTGTACGCATAAATTGTCTCAGAGTAGGAGTTCTGATCCAGAATCAGGTCCCCCCCCTGCTTGTATTATTTGTATTCTACAAAGCAAAACTGATCCTAGATCAGCTTGATACATTGCCCCTGAGCTCTCACCTCAAAGTCCAGTCCTCTCTTGGCGATGAGGTCCGTCCCCCGCAGGTAGAAAGCCTCCGCAGGGTTCTCCGTGACGGTCAGCTGGACATCATCACTACAGTTGATCCTGGCTACGAGGACGTCCACAGTGCTGTTCTCTTTTATAGACACAGGGTCAGGAGATACTGTACAGACTGAGAGAGATGTGAAACAGACACAGATACAGGGGGTCAGGAGAAACTGTACAGACTGAGAGAGATGTGAAACAGACACAGATACAGGGGGTCAGGAGAAACTGTACAGACTGAGAGAGATGTGAAACAGACACGGATACAGGGGGTCAGGAGAAACTGTACAGACTGAGAGAGATGTGAAACAGACACAGATACAGGGGGTCAGGAGAAACTGTACAGACTGAGATGTGAAACAGACACAGATACAGGGGGTCAGGAGAAACTGTACAGACTGAGAGAGATGTGAAACAGACACAGATACAGGGGGTCAGGAGAAACTGTACAGACTGAGAGAGATGTGGAACAGACACAGATACAGGGGTCAGGAGATACTGTACAGACTGAGAGAGATGTGAAACAGACACAGATACAGGGGTCAGGAGAAACTGTACAGACTGAGAGAGATGTGAAACAGACACAGATACAGGGGGTCAGGAGAAACTGTACAGACTGAGAGAGATGTGAAACAGACACAGATACAGAGGTCAGGATAAACTGTACAGACTGAGAGAGATGTGAAACAGACACAGATACAGGGGGTCAGGAGAAACTGTACAGACTGAGAGAGATGTGAAACAGACACAAATACAGGGGGTCAGGAGAAACTGTACAGACTGAGAGAGATGTGAAACAGACACAGATACAGAGGTCAGGAGAAATTGTACAGACTGAGAGAGATGTGAAACAGACACAGATACAGAGGTCAGGAGAAACTGTACAGACTGAGAGAGATGTGAAACAGACACAGATACAGGGGTCAGGAGAAACTGTACAGACTGAGAGAGATGTGAAACAGACACAGATACAGAGGTCAGGAGAAACTGTACAGACTGAGATGTGAAACAGACACAGATACAGGGGGTCAGGAGAAACTGTACAGACTGAGAGAGATGTGAAACAGACACAGATACAGAGGTCAGGAGAAACTGTACAGACTGAGAGAGATGTGAAACAGACACAGATACAGAGGTCAGGAGAAACTGTACAGACTGAGAGAGATGTGAAACAGACACAGATACAGGGGGTCAGGAGAAACTGTACAGACTGAGAGAGATGTGAAACAGACACAGATACAGAGGTCAGGAGAAACTGTACAGACTGAGAGAGATGTGAAACAGACACAGATACAGAGGTCAGGAGAAACTGTACAGACTGAGAGAGATGTGAAACAGACACAGATACAGGGGTCAGGAGAAACTGTACAGACTGAGAGAGATGGGGATAATGAGAAAGGAGGTGAAACAGATACAGATTAAGGGTTGGGGTTCCATTTACATTCAGTTCATTCAGTAAGTACAAGACATTGGAATAGGCTGAATTTGAAAATGGATTGACCTCAGACATGCACACTAACAACAAACTATGGTGGAGGTGTGTCTACAGATACCTGTATTAATGGAGGTGTGTCTACATATACACTGTATTAATGGAGGTGTGTCTACAGATACCTGTATTAATGAAGGTGTGGTGGAGGAGGTGTGTCTACAGATACCTGTATTAATGGAGGTGTGTCTACAGATACCTGTATTAATGGAGGTGTGTCTACATATACACTGTATTAATGGAGGTGTGTCTACATATACACTGTATTAATGGAGGTGTGTCTACAGATACCTGTATTAATGGAGGTGTGGTGGAGGAGGTGTGTCTACAGATACCTGTATTAATGGAGGTGTGTCTACAGATACCTGTATTAATGGAGGTGTGTCTACATATACACTGTATTAATGGAGGTGTGTCTACATATACACTGTATTAATGAAGGTGTGGTGGAGGAGGTGTGTCTACAGATACCTGTATTAATGGAGGTGTGTCTACAGATACCTGTATTAATGGAGGTGTGGTGGAGGAGGTGTGTCTACAGATACCTGTATTAATGGAGGTGTGGTGGAGGAGGTGTGTCTACAGATACCTGTATTAATGGAGGTGTGTCTACAGATACCTGTATTAATGGAGGTGTGGTGGAGGAGGTGTGTCTACAGATACCTGTATTAATGGAGGTGTGGTGGAGGAGGTGTGTCTACAGATACCTGTATTAATGGAGGTGTGTCTACAGATACCTGTATTAATGGAGGTGTGGTGGAGGAGGTGTGTCTAAAGATACCTGTATTAATGGAGGTGTGGTGGAGGAGGTGTGTCTACAGATACCTGAATTAATGGAGGTGTGGTGGAGGAGGTGTGTCTACAGATACCTGTATTAATGGAGGTGTGGTGGAGGAGATGTGTCTACAGATACCTGAATTAATGGAGGTGTGGTGGAGGAGGTGTGTCTACAGATACACTGTATTAATGAAGGTGTGGTGGAGGAGGTGTGTCTACAGATACCTGTATTAATGGAGGTGTGGTGGAGGAGGTGTGTCTACAGATACCTGTATTAATGGAGGTGTGGTGGAGGAGGTGTGTCTACAGATACCTGTATTAATGGAGGTGTGGTGGAGGAGGTGTGTCTACAGATACCTGAATTAATGGAGGTGTGGTGGAGGAGGTGTGTCTACCGATACACTGTATTAATGAAGGTGTGGTGGAGGAGGTGTGTCTACAGATACGCCATATTTTGACCTCGACTTAATTCTCTCATAATTCCACCACCTTAATGCGGGAGGAAACCATGAATAAGGTCTTGCGAACCTGTCAATTCCAAGTGGAAAAAGCCTCTTCTTTTTTCTCTCGACGTAATAGCACCATTCTCCACGCACTGTAATTTACAACCTGATCAGAGCTATTGATAAGATCTAAGTAAATGAGTAATCCGTTTGAACAAGGAGATTATAAATAGAAATGGCACTTGTTATGGATATATTTGACCTAATAATCGCAATAGACAAATGTGAAACCAGTCATGTCAACATATTAACTTTCCCACAATAAAGTTGATGAAAAGGGACCCATGCGCCTATCATCGATGTCTATGTTATTTTTGTATAATAAATCACTTTGAGAGTAACCCTCCAACAAGTCATTCATTACCCTTTTTCATTTCCATATGTACTAGGGAACTGAGTGTTTGTTTGTTTATTGGGCTTCAGGAATGTGACTGAAAAGGTGAAAAATTAAAAATAAACTGATTGAAAGTATAAGGGGATATCGGTGAACAAATGTTGTGGTCAAGACTACGACGGCGCCAGTGTAATGAGCGAAGTTTACTCAGGTGTTCAACAGCGCATATCAGACCTAGAGCCTAATGCTTCTTACGTAGTTCTTAATGAGTTTCAATTTAGAGAACGATCTCTCCGCAGAAGCAACAGTTTCAGGGAAGGTAAACAAAAAACTTCTTGATTGCCATAGCAACATCAGGGAAAATGGGCAGAAGGGAGTTGTTCTTCAAATACGACAGTTCTCTTCTATTCTGTACCGTCTTTAACTGAGCCTCGCATTCTCCTTAATTCCCGCTCTCAACACGTTACGGAAAGAGATGAACTCTGTAGGAAGCTCTGGGGACAGGTCGTCTGGATACCGGACAGCCCATACATTTGCAGATGCGAACAGACCTTCATCTTTAGCAGACAACAGTTCTTGAGGGCTTGAACAAAAAAAATGTATTTCTAATTTCGTTCATAGGCTACTGGTGAACCGGCGTTTGAGTTGTGTGGTTGCAATATCAAATGTCCCTTATCTTTGGTATATCTTGGCATCCATCATCCAACACTAAATTTGAATTATGTGCAGCGCAATGGTCATATAATGCCCAATGCCTCGGGAAGGTCTGGGTTTGCAGTACTCAGCATAGAAAACAGTTGGGGCGGCAACTTGGGTCTACAGGCCGTGGTGGATTAAATTTGATTTAATTTATTTGACTTTAGCCCATTTGTTGAGGCTATTAGCCAGACAAAACCCGTGGAGTTCAACAATAAATAATGTCTGAAAGTACAGTATCCTCAAGCCGACTACTTTTTCCCTTATTGTTAGGCTATTTGATGTGTCATTTTTATAAGAAGTTTATAAATACTGTATATAGCTATATATAGTACACTGCATAATGAAACAATCGCTAGTAAACTCGTGTTTTGAGGGTGGATTGTTTTACGCACAACAACGTCCTATTCAAACTGGGAGAAGCGCGGGGACATCTCATGTCATGCAGGTTCAGGTAGCCTGTACAGGACAGTTGTATATCCTAAGAAACATATATATTGGTAGCTGATCATTATGCTGCTGCATCGAACATTTATTTTATAATCTGCAATGTTTCAATTCCCGAACTTTAATTACTTAACAAGTAATTACCTTATTGCCACTGGGTAGTGGTGTAAAATACTTTAAGTAGTATTTTGAGGTATCTGTACTTTACTATTTTTATTTTTAACTACTTTTACTTTCACTTCACTACATTCCTAAAGAAAATAATGTACTTTTTACTCCATACATTGTCCCTGACACCCAAAAGTACGAGTTACATTTTGAATGCTTAGCAGGACAGGAAAACGGTCAAATTCACACACTTATCAAGAGAACGTCCCTGGTCATCTCTACTGACTCTGATCTGGTGAACTCACTAAACATAAATGCTTCGTTTGTAAATTATGTCTTGAGTTTTGGAGTGTGTCCCTGGCTGTCAAAAAAAAGTTATACAAAAAGTGAATTGTTCCATCTGGTTTGCTAAATATAAGGAATTTGATGTATAGCATTGACTTTTAGTTTGTACTTTTACTCACGTATGACAATGTAATACTTTTTCCACCACTGTACTTAAGTACATTTAAATTATGATACTTTTAGACTTTTAGTCAAGTAGTATTTTACTGGGTTACTTTCACTTTTACTTTCACATTTTATATTAAGGTATCTTTACTTTTACTCAAGTATGACAATTGAGTACTTTTTCCACCTCTGCCACCGGGAAACAGTCTGAAAATCGCAGCATTGGGACGCCCTGTAGAGCTTCGTGAACTGTTAGGCTTTAAGAGAAAACGACGAACAAATAGGTCTACCAATAAACATTTATCCATTAGCTAAAACAAAGCTAAGCCCTGGCGCCACACAAGTCCTGTAATCGATTCGATAGGTACGCAGCCGCATAGACATGTCGCAATTTCAGCACCATGGACAACGATCAGCAGTCTATATATCCTGCGGGGGACCAGAGAAGCTGCGTTAAAGTCAGTGCATGTAGTCTAATTAAGTCGTTATGGAACGGAGAGCAGACCAAGCTGTAACCGTTTGAGCCCGACACATGGGGCAATACTTGGCTGTGCAATCACACAGTTCCATGGTTAGTGCAGGCAATAGACGAGGGCATAGCCTACTATTGTACACTATTCACTATTATCCCTATTCTAATTATATATACACTAAGCGTCCAACATTACCGTGGGTTAAATAACTATTTAAGGGGATGGCTTAAGATAAATGTACTGAAAACCCTTATCGAATTAAAACTTCACGAGAAAATATGTTGACCAGCAAGTTGGGAGGGTTTTCAGCGGTTGAATTAGGACTACGTTTATTTATTCAGCAAGCGCAAGGGAACCACACCTGCAAAACCCCATGAATTAATTAATTACCTTAATTAAGGTCTGAATATCAGCTACGGAGAAGTGAGAAGGAAAGGTGTGATGGGTCGGTTGACTCATAACCGCATAACCCGCAGTCTCCGCGTTATTCGCGGGGCGGGTGGGTTTGGGGTTATGGAATATTGTGTGGGTGAAAGCAGTGCAGGCGGCGAGCGGGTTGAATAAAGAGAAAATACCTTAAAAAAAATATCCATAGATGTATAATTATTGTGCAATTATATCTATAGGCTACATTGAGGTTTTTCGTTCATTATTTTAGGCTATCGGGCGTTATTAGTAGCCAATATAAGCCTAAACTTTAGGGCCTAAATGGTGCGCGCCAAACATCTTATTGCCAAATGCTTTTGGGAAGGGAAGAAAAAGTTCATGTCGATCCACAGAGGCTAAAAGGACAATAGCGAAGTTTAATTAAATAAGTGAGAAGCTGCGAAATGCGTGAGTTAAAAATAAAGATTTGGTAAAGTGGTTAAAGAGGATGATAGCAGTGCCAGCTAGCTATGTTTTTTATATATATTTTTACAATATATTTATTGGCATTATTATTTTTTTATTTTAAACAATCATCAAAATATGACACAGATAATGCCCCGTTATTCCTTCCACCTACACAAAACACCATGCTACACGGGAGCACATCGTACAAAACCCTTCTCTCCCCTCTACCGGTATTAGCTTCAATGACAACAAAAATAAACAGAATGAACTTCACATTCAATGCTAGAAAATAAATAATTCAACGCAAAAACAAATAATAATAATAATAATACATTAATGAAGAAAAATAATAATGAAGCTGCTAATGTGACGACTCAGAACCTACTGAAAGTCCCCCAGACATCAGAAAATTCAAAGGGTTTATCACGTAAATTGTACGTTATTTTTTCCGCTAGCTATGTAATGTGTGATGATTGTGAGGCGCTATACAAATTCGACAGTTACAAGATGGCGGCTTCGAATATGCCTATGGCGTGTCAAGGGAACTGTAGTCTACTATTCTGATGGGTTAAATGAAAACTGAAATCTGGACACTGATTGTAGGTCTATAACCTCTCGCATTGCCTTAATATCAACTCGTGCAGAATTTCTTGTAGTTAAACGATAGGCCTACACCAAATGTAAGCTACATTTTGACTTGGGAAGAGGAGTGGAGAAATAGGATTTATTTCTTTCAGCATCTTGACAGGATGTGAAAACTCAGCATGCGAATACATAGTTAGATAAACTACATGGCCACTACTCAACAAACCATTTCTGTACGTCTGTACTCACCTCGCTTTAAAGCACGGGGGCATTGTCATGCTGAAACAAGAAACGGCCTTCCCCAAACTGTTGCCACAAAGTTGTAAGCACAGAATCATCTAGAATATCATTGTATCCTGGGGGGGCCAAGCTCGAACCATGAAAAACAGCCCCCGACCATTATTCCTCCTCCACCAAACTTTACAGTTGACACTATGCATTCGGGCAGATAGCGTTGACCCGGGGCAGCTCTAGCAGGGCAGAAATTTGACGAACTGGCTTGTATGACGATGCCACGTTGAAAGTCACTGAGCTCTTCAGTACGGCCCATTCTACTGCCAATGTTTGTCTATGGAGATTGCATGGCTGTGTGTTCGATTTTATACACCTGTCAGCAACGAGTGTGGCTGAAATTGCCGAATCCAGTGATTTGAAGGGGAGTCCACATACCTTTGTCCATATAGTGGACCATCTGTAGAGATGCTGCCTTTTTCAGCATCATAAAACCTGATAGAGTGGTTAGGGACCGTCTCTAAAGGTGAAGGTGCTGTCTTTATCAGCATCATAAAACTTGATAGCGTGGTTAGGGACCATCTCTAAAGGTGAAGGTGCTGTCTTTATCAGCATCATAAAACCTGATAGCGTGGTTAGGGACCGTCTCTAAAGGTGAAGGTGCTGTCTTTATCAGCATCATAAAACCTGATAGCGTGGTTAGGGACCGTCTCTAAAGGTGAAGGTGCTGTCTTTATCAGCATCATAAAACCTGATAATGTGGTTAGGGACCATCTCTAAAGGTGAAGGTGCTGTCTTTATCAGCATCATAAAATCTGATAGCGTGGTTAGGGACCGTCTCTAAAGGTGGAGATGCTGTCTTTATCAGCATCATAAAACCTGATAGCGTGGTTAGGGACCGTCTCTAAAGGTGAAGGTGCTGTCTTTATCAGCAGCATAAAACCTGATAGCGTGGTTAGGGACCGTCTCTAAAGGTGAAGGTGCTGTCTTTTTCAGCATCATTAAACCTCATACTATTTCAAACACATAAAATATGCATCTAAGCCAAACTGAAATCTTATCATAAACATGTTGGGTCGTTTTCACATATTTCTATTTCCTTACAACCGGTGAAACCGGACATTTGGCACAGAAAATCTTTCCCGTTTTTTAAGAATGAATGCATTTTATCGGTGGTCCCTAAAGTTCTTTGCTCCGAGAATGAATCAGAGATGACGGAGAACATTTTTACTGATGTCAACTACATTGAAGCATTCATTCTATCGATGACATTATTCTGTTGAGTAAGGGCTGATTTAGTCTTCTAGGTCCATGTATAAATGACAGAAGAGAAGCTGCATCTAATTATAGACTAATTAAGATCTAATTATAGACAAGACCAACAAATAGCCTACCAAAATGTTGGAAATTATAAGCAGAAACATATCTATATCAGGCAACAACAAAAAACATCCTGCACTTCCTGTAAAAAAAAAAAATCCTTCTGCTGTCTCTGACTGTAGCCCACAGCACATGTTGTATATTAGCGGGTTGGGGTTGGGTGCGGGTCTCAGATGTTCACTTTATCACATATAGTCGCGCGGTTGCAGATGGGTTATTAGCAATTGCGGGCGAGTGAGCTAACGGTTGACCTGCGCACCACTAGCGTGTGGAGGAAAGGCATAACTTCCCAAGTCAGAATCTGGCCCGTGGTCAGTATGACGTACAGGCCTCAAGGCCTGTGAAACAGTGACAGAGGTAGTTACCAGTAGATAAAACCCATTTTTGATAGAGGTCAGATTGCACTGTGCTTGAGTACAGTGCATTTGATTCATGTTTAATTCTGCTTTTTTTTTTTGCTTATGAAGCTTTCAAGCAATGTCCTATAATCCTGGATGTCTATATGGGTGTGTGTGTGTGTGGGGGGGGGGGGGGGGGGGGGGGTTAAGAACTGGTTCTAGGCAGACTTATTCACTTTAAACAAAATGAACCAAATCAGCCTGTGTAACCTAAGATGGACACTGTGTGTATCCCCCCCTATTAAAAAATAAACAACAATCCACAACCCCTCTCACAACAGACCAAGATAACCACCTGACCAAAGCAGCCAATGGAACCATCACTACTCACGTTTCTCAGCTGGACAAAGTATAGAAAGTAAGAACAAAACCAGACAACCCAGGAGGATATTTGCAGTTTGCTGTTGTCCTTTATATTTATATAGTTCCATGTCCTGGTTTTCAGACGACACAACAAATGAAGTCCGTAGAGAGGACGAGGAGAGGAGACGATGGTACCAGCTGGTACTCACTGGGCATAATGCTTTGTCTGTGTTGCCCTGCCTTACGTGTGGGAGTCGACTACAGTTGCAATGTTTGTGACTTCATCTTAGGGTCATATTATTGGCTAAAGAGCCGACCAACAGTGGCCTGCTAGCCTCCTACTAAAATACTTGCATCTGTTTTGCTGCTTGAAGGGGGTTACACTGGAAGCATCTGATATGGCATCCTATTTCCTTATGGGCCCTGGTTAAAAGTAGTGCACTATATAGGGAATAGGGCTCTGGTTAAAAGTAGTGCACTATATAGGGAATAGGGCTCTGGTCTATAGTAGTACCACTATATAGGGAATAGGGCTCTGGTCTATAGTAGTACCACTATATAGGGAATAGGGCTCTGGTCTATAGTATCACCACCTGTATAGGGAATAGGGCTCTGGTTAAAAGTAGTGCACTATATAGGGAATAGGGCTCTGGTCTATAGTAGTACCACTATATAGGGAATAGGGCTCTGGTCTATAGTAGTACCACTATATAGGGAATAGGACTCTGGTCTATAGTAGTACCACTATATAGGGAATAGGGCTCTGGTCTATAGTAGTACCACTATATAGGGAATAGGGCTCTGGTCTATAGTAGTACACTATATAGGGAATAGGACTCTGGTCTATGGTGGATGGGTGGGTGGGGCATTTGAATACCTTTTATTTCATATTTGTGAAACTGAAATGTCAGATGTTACCAGTCAGATGTAACCAGTCAGATGTAACCAGATGTAACCAGTCAGATGTAACCAGTCAGATGTAACCAGTAACCAGTCAGATGTAACCAGTCAGATGTAACCAGTCAGATGTAACCAGTCAGATGTAACCAGTCAGATGTAACCAGTAACCAGTCAGATGTAACCAGTTAGATGTAACCAGTCAGATGTAACCAGTCAGATGTAACCAGTCAGATGTAACCAGTCAGATGTTACCAGTCAGATGTAACCAGTAACCAGTCAGATGTAACCAGTAACCAGTCAGATGTAACCAGTAACCAGTCAGATGTAACCAGTTAAATGTAACCAGTCAGACCTAACCAGTCAGATGTAACCAGTCAGATGTAACCAGTCAGATGTAACCAGTCAGATGTAACCAGTCAGATGTAACCAGATGTAACCAGTCAGATGTAACCAGTCAGATGTAACCAGTCAGACGTAACCAGTCAGATGTAACCAGTCAGATGTAACCAGTCAGTTCTAACCAGTCAGACGTAACCAGTCAGATGTAACCAGTCAGACGTAACCAGTCAGTTCTAACCAGTCAGACGTAACCAGTCAGATCTAACCAGTCAGATGTAACCAGTCAGATGTAACCAGTCAGATGTAACCAGTCAGATGTAACCAGTCAGATGTAACCAGTCAGATGTAACCAGTCAGATGCAACCAGTCAGTTCTAACCAGTAACCAGTCAGACCTAACCAGTCAGATGTAACCAGTCAGATGTAACCAGATGTAACCAGTCAGATGTAACCAGTCAGATGTAACCAGTCAGATGTAACCAGTTAAAAGTAGTGCACTATATAGGGAATAGGGCTCTGGTCTATAGTAGTACCACTATATAGGGAATAGGGCTCTGGTCTATAGTAGTACCACTATATAGGGAATAGGGCTCTGGTCTATAGTATCACCACCTATATAGGGAATAGGGCTCTGGTTAAAAGTAGTGCACTATATAGGGAATAGGGCTCTGGTCTATAGTAGTACCACTATATAGGGAATAGGGCTCTGGTCTATAGTAGTACCACTATATAGGGAATAGGACTCTGGTCTATAGTAGTACCACTATATAGGGAATAGGGCTCTGGTCTATAGTAGTACCACTATATAGGGAATAGGGCTCTGGTCTATAGTAGTACACTATATAGGGAATAGGACTCTGGTCTATGGTGGATGGGTGGGTGGGGCATTTGAATACCTTTTATTTCATATTTGTGAAACTGAAATGTCAGATGTTACCAGTCAGATGTAACCAGTCAGATGTAACCAGATGTAACCAGTCAGATGTAACCAGTCAGATGTAACCAGTAACCAGTCAGATGTAACCAGTCAGATGTAACCAGTCAGATGTAACCAGTCAGATGTAACCAGTCAGATGTAACCAGTAACCAGTCAGATGTAACCAGTTAGATGTAACCAGTCAGATGTAACCAGTCAGATGTAACCAGTCAGATGTAACCAGTCAGATGTTACCAGTCAGATGTAACCAGTAACCAGTCAGATGTAACCAGTAACCAGTCAGATGTAACCAGTAACCAGTCAGATGTAACCAGTTAAATGTAACCAGTCAGACCTAACCAGTCAGATGTAACCAGTCAGATGTAACCAGTCAGATGTAACCAGTCAGATGTAACCAGTCAGATGTAACCAGATGTAACCAGTCAGATGTAACCAGTCAGATGTAACCAGTCAGATGTAACCAGTCAGACGTAACCAGTCAGATGTAACCAGTCAGATGTAACCAGTCAGTTCTAACCAGTCAGACGTAACCAGTCAGATGTAACCAGTCAGACGTAACCAGTCAGTTCTAACCAGTCAGACGTAACCAGTCAGATCTAACCAGTCAGATGTAACCAGTCAGATGTAACCAGTCAGATGTAACCAGTCAGATGTAACCAGTCAGATGCAACCAGTCAGTTCTAACCAGTAACCAGTCAGACCTAACCAGTCAGATGTAACCAGTCAGATGTAACCAGATGTAACCAGTCAGATGTAACCAGTCAGATGTAACCAGTCAGATGTAACCAGTCAGTTCTAACCAGTCAGATGTAACCAGTCAGATGTAACCAGTCAGATGTAACCAGTCAGATGCAACCAGTCAGTTCTAACCAGTAACCAGTCAGACCTAACCAGTCAGATGTAACCAGTCAGATGTAACCAGATGTAACCAGTCAGATGTAACCAGTCAGATGTAACCAGTCAGATGTAACCAGTCAGATGCAACCAGTCAGTTCTAACCAGTAACCAGTCAGACCTAACTAGTCAGATGTAACCAGTCAGATGTAACCAGATGTAACCAGTCAGATGTAACCAGTCAGATGTAACCAGTCAGATGTAACCAGTCAGATGTAACCAGTCAGATGTAACCAGTCAGACGTAACCAGTCAGATCTAACCAGTCAGTTCTAACCAGTCAGATGTAACCAGTCAGATGTAACCAGTCAGATGTAACCAGTCAGATGTAACCAGTCAGTTCTAACCAGTCAGACGTAACCAGTCAGATGTAACCAGTCAGACGTAACCAGTCAGTTCTAACCAGTCAGATGTAACCAGTCAGTTCTAACCAGTCAGACGTAACCAGTCAGATCTAACCAGTCAGATGTAACCAGTCAGATGTAACCAGTCAGACGTAACCAGTCAGATGTAACCAGTCAGATGTAACCAGTCAGATGTAACCAGTCAGATGTAACCAGTCAGATGTAACCAGTCAGATGTAACCAGATGTAACCAGTCAGATGTAACCAGTCAGATGTAACCAGTCAGATGTAACCAGTCAGATGTAACCAGATGTGACCAGTCAGATGTAACCAGTCAGATGTAACCAGTCAGACGTAACCAGTCAGATCTAACCAGTCAGACGTAACCAGTCAGTTCTAACCAGTCAGACGTAACCAGTCAGATCTAACCAGTCAGATGTAACCAGTCAGATGTAACCAGTCAGATGTAACCAGTCAGATGTAACCAGTCAGATGTAACCAGTCAGATGTAACCAGTCAGATCTAACCAGTCAGATGTAACCAGTCAGACGTAACCAGTCAGATCTAACCAGTCAGATGTAACCAGTCAGACGTAACCAGTCAGTTCTAACCAGTCAGACGTAACCAGTCAGATCTAACCAGTCAGATGTAACCAGTCAGATGTAACCAGTCAGATGTAACCAGATGTAACCAGTCAGATGTAACCAGATGTAACCAGTCAGATGTAACCAGTCAGATGTAACCAGTCAGATGTAACCAGTCAGATGTAACCAGATAGAACCAGTCAGATGTAATCAGTCAGATGTAACCAGTCAGATGTTACCAGTCAGATGTAACCAGTCAGATGTAACCAGTCAGACGTAACCAGTCAGATCTAACCAGTCAGACGTAACCAGTCAGTTCTAACCAGTCAGATCTAACCAGTCAGATGTAACCAGTCAGATGTAACCAGTCAGATGTAACCAGTCAGATGTAACCAGTCAGATGTAACCAGTCAGATGTAACCAGATGTAACCAGTCAGATGTAACCAGTCAGATGTAACCAGTCAGATGTAACCAGTCAGATGTAACCAGATGTAACCAGTCAGATGTAATCAGTCAGATGTAACCAGTCAGATGTTACCAGTCAGATGTAACCAGTCAGATGTAATCAGTCAGATGTAACCAGTAACCAGTCAGATGTAACCAGTCAGACCTAACCAGTCAGATGTAACCAGTCAGATGTAACCAGTCAGATGTAACCAGTCAGATGTAACCAGCCAGATGTAACCAGTCAGACCTAACCAGTCAGATGTAACCAGTCAGATGTAACCAGTCAGATGTAACCAGTCAGATGTTACCAGTCAGTTCTAGCCAGTCAGATGTAACCAGATGTAACCAGTCAGATGTAACCAGTCAGACCTAACCAGTCAGATGTAACCAGTCAGATGTAACCAGTCAGATGTTACCAGTCAGATGTAACCAGTCAGATGTAACCAGTCAGATGTAATCAGTCAGATGTAACCAGTCAGATGTAACCAGTCAGATGTAACCAGTCAGATGTAACCAGATGTAACCAGCCAGATCTAACCAGTCAGATGTAACCAGATGTAACCAGTCAGAAGTAACCAGTCAGATGTAACCAGTCAGATGTAACCAGTCAGATGTAACCAGTCAGATGTTACCAGTCAGATGTAACCAGTAACCAGTCAGATGTAACCAGTCAGATGTAACCAGTCAGATGTAACCAGTCAGATGTAACCAGTCAGATGTAACCAGACAGATGTAACCAGTCAGATGTAACCAGATGTAACCAGTCAGATGTAACCAGATGTAACCAGTCAGATGTAACCAGTCAGATGTAACCAGTCAGATGTAACCAGATGTAACCAGTCAGATGTAACCAGATGTAACCAGTCAGATGTAACCAGTCAGATGTTACCAGTCAGATGTAACCAGTCAGATGTAACCAGTCAGATGTAATCAGTCAGATGTAACCAGTCAGATGTAACCAGTCAGATGTAACCAGTCAGATGTAACCAGATGTAACCAGCCAGATCTAACCAGTCAGATGTAACCAGATGTAACCAGTCCGATGTAACCAGTCAGATGTAACCAGTCAGATGTAACCAGTCAGATGTTACCAGTCAGATGTAACCAGTAACCAGTCAGATGTAACCAGTCAGATGTAACCAGTCAGATGTAACCAGTCAGATGTAACCAGTCAGATGTAACCAGACAGATGTAACCAGTCAGATGTAACCAGATGTAACCAGTCAGATGTAACCAGATGTAACCAGTCAGATGTAACCAGTCAGATGTAACCAGTCAGATGTAACCAGTCAGATGTAACCAGTCAGATGTTACCAGTCAGATGTAACCAGTAACCAGTCAGATGTAACCAGTCAGATGTAACCAGTCAGATGTAACCATTTGTAACCAGTCAGATGTAACCAGATGTAACCAGTCAGATGTAACCAGATGTAACCAGTCAGATGTAACCAGATGTAACCAGTCAGATGTAACCAGATGTAACCAGTCAGATGTAACCAGTCAGATGTAACCAGTAACCAGTCAGATGTAACCAGATGTAACCAGTCAGATGTAACCAGATGTAACCAGTCAGATGTAACCAGTCAGATGTAACCAGTCAGATGTAACCAGTCAGATGTAACCAGTCAGATGTTACCAGTCAGATGTAACCAGTAACCAGTCAGATGTAACCAGTCAGATGTAACCAGTCAGATGTAACCAGATGTAACCAGTCAGATGTAACCAGATGTAACCAGTCAGATGTAACCAGACAGATGTAACCAGATGTAACCGGTCAGATGTAACCAGTCAGATGTAACCAGTCAGATGTAACCAGTCAGATGTAACCAGTCAGATGTAACCAGTCAGATGTAACCAGATGTAACCAGTCAGATGTAACCAGTCAGATGTAACCAGTCAGATGTAACCAGTCAGATGTAACCAGTCAGACGTAACCAGTCAGATGTTACCAGTCAGATGTTACCAGTCAGATGTAACCAGTAACCAGTCAGATGTAACCAGTAACCAGTCAGATGTAACCAGTAACCAGTCAGATGTAACCAGTCAGATGTAACCAATCAGATGTAACCAGTCAGACCTAACCAGTCAGTTCTAACCAGTAACCAGTCAGATGTAACCAGTCAGATGTAACCAGTCAGATGTAACCAGTCAGATGTAACCAGTCAAATGTAACCAGTTAGTTCTAACCAGTCAGTTCTAACCAGTAACCAGTCAGATGTAACCAGTCAGATGTAACCAGTCAGATGTAACCAGTCAGATGTCACCAGTCAAATGTAACCAGTCAGATGTAACCAGATGTAACCAGTCAGATGTAACCAGTCAGATGTAACCAGTCAGATGTAACCAGTCAGATGTTACCAGTCAAATGTAACCAGTCAGATGTAACCAGATGTAACCAGTCAGATGTCACCAGTCAAATGTAACCAGTCAGATGTAACCAGATGTAACCAGTCAGATGTAACCAGCCAGATCTAACCAGCCAGATCTAACCAGTCAGATGTAACCAGTCAGATGTTACCAGTCAGATGTAACCAGTCAGACGTAACCAGTCAGATGTAACCAGTCAGATGTAACCAGTCAGATGTAACCAGACAGATGTAACCAGTAACCAGTCAGATGTAACCAGTCAGATGTTACCAGTCAGACCTAACCAGATGTAACCAGTCAGATGTAACCAGTCAGATGTAACCAGTCAGATGTAACCAGTCAGATGTAACCAGTCAGACATAACCAGTCAGATGTAACCAGTCAGATGTAACCAGACAGATGTAACCAGTAACCAGTCAGATGTAACCAGTCAGATGTTACCAGTCAGACCTAACCAGATGTAACCAGTCAGATGTAACCAGTCAGACATAACCAGTCAGATGTAACCAGTCAGATGTAACCAGTCAGATTTAACCAGTCAGATGTAACCAGTCAGATGTAACCAGTCAGATGTTACCAGTCAGATGTAACCAGTCAGACATAACCAGTCAGATGTAACCAGTCAGATGTAACCAGTCAGATGTAACCAGTCAGATGTAACCAGTCAGATGTAACCAGTCAGATGTTACCAGTCAGACATAACCAGTCAGATGTAACCAGTCAGACATAACCAGTCAGATGTAACCAGTCAGATGTTACCAGTCAGACATAACCAGTCAGATGTAACCAGTCAGACATAACCAGTCAGATGTAACCAGCCAGATGTTACCAGTCAGACATAACCAGTCAGATGTAACCAGTCAGACATAACCAGTCAGATGTAACCAGCCAGATGTAACCAGTCAGATGTAACCAGTCAGATGTAACCAGTCAAATGTAACCAGTCAGATGTAACCAGATGTAACCAGTCAGATGTAACCAGTCAGATGTAACCAGTCAGATGTAACCAGTAAGATGTAACCAGTCAGATGTAACCAGTCAGACATAACCAGTCAGATGTAACCAGTGTAATGATCAGAAGTTCTGCCTCTACAACAACACGTGGATCACATTAACTCATCGCTGAAATCAAAAGCTCTGCGTGCCATCATGATCAAAAAACACAATTCATCTTATTACTAAATCATATCGAGGTGTTTATAAAATGACTTGTTTTCTGGACTTGGCCCTGTTTAGAGCGTCAGTAGGAGATATTTCACATGAATATGACCACCACCATCCACTTTCTCCCGTTCTCTCAAGGGGTTTGAAAATAGGGGCCCTATTCCCTACATAGCGCCCTACTTTTCACCAAAGCGTACTATAAGGTATAGGGTGCCTAGTCAGACACAACCTAGGGGTTTCTCTTCTGGGTCTTTGTGGTCCCCAACCTGTCCCCCGTCTCTGTCTTCGTCTTTGTGGTCCCCAACCCGTCCCCCGTCTCTGTCTCTGTCTTTGTGGTCCCCAACCTGTCCCCCGTCTCTGTCTCCGTCTTTGTGGTCCCCAACCTGTCCCCCGTCTCTGTCTCTGTCTTTGTGGTCCCCAACCTGTCCCCCGTCTCTGTCTCCGTCTTTGTGGTCCCCAACCTGTCCCCCGTCTCTGTCTCCGTCTTCGTGGTCCCCAACCTGTCCCCCGTCTCTGTCTCCGTCTTCGTGGTCCCCAACCTGTCCCCCGTCTCTGTCTCCGTCTTTGTGGTCCCCAACCTGTCCCCCGTCTCTGTCTCCGTCTTTGTGGTCCCCAACCTGTCCCCCGTCTCTGTCCTGTTGGACATCTAATGACATACACACGGGTACATAATGGGACACATGTGGACACAGGAACCATATCACACTCCTCCACACACACACACACACACACACACACACACACACACACACACACACACACACACACACACACACACACACACACACACACACACACACACACACACACACACACACACACACACACACACACACACACCACTCCCACGCCCATCTACCCCCCACTATAGACCTACTTTGTGTGGTAATAACAGACACACAGTGTCATAGTGTCATAGTGTCACATGAAACAAACACGTTGTGTTGTGGGAGGCTGCCATACACCAGACACCATGGTATACTGACATGCTATAAGAGGTAGGGAACCCCTAGGAACACCCAGCTGTTGGCTTGGAACAGTGTGGTCTCATTCTTCATGTCATTGCAGATTGAACTGTATGACTTACCTGGCTGAATTTAATTGATTTACCTGACTACCCAGTGCTTGACTTGGTCAGGAGCTCACAGGAACTGAGTACCGGGCCGACGCATCAAATGTTCTACTGAGTTCCTGAACCTCCTATTAGGTCAAAACTATTGTGGAGTTCCGGAACCTCTTATCAGGTCAAAAGTATTGTGTAGTTCCGGAACCTCTTATCAGATCAAAAGGATTGTGTAGTTCCGGAACCTCTTATCAGGTCAAAAGTATTGTGCAGTTCCAGAACCTCTTATCAGGTTAAAAGTATTATGGAGTTCCAGAACCTCTTACCAGGTCAAAACTATTGTGGAGTTCCGGAACCTCTTATCAGGTCAAAACTATTGTGGAGTTCCAGAACCTCTTATCAGGTCAAAACTATTGTGGAGTTCCGGAACCTCTTATCAGGTCAAAAGTATTGTGTAGTTCCGGAACCTCTTATCAGGTCAAAAGTATTGTGCAGTTCCAGAACCTCTTATCAGGTCAAAAGTATTGTGGAGTTCCGGAACCTCTTATCAGGTCAAAAGTATTGTGCAGTTCCAGAACCTCTTATCAGGTCAAAAGTATTGTGCAGTTCCAGAACCTCTTATCAGGTCAAAAGTATTGTGCAGTTCCAGAACCTCTTATCAGGTCAAAAGTATTGTGGAGTTCCAGAACCTCTTATCAGGTCAAAACTATTGTGGAGTTCCAGAACCTTTTATCAGGTTAAAACTATTGTGGAGTTCCAGAACCTCTTATCAGGTTAAAACTATTGTGGAGTTCCAGAACCTCTTATCAGGTCAAAACTATTGTGGAGTTCCAGAACCTTTTATCAGGTTAAAACTATTGTGGAGTTCCAGAACCTCTTATCAGGTTAAAACTATTGTGGAGTTCCAGAACCTTTTATCAGGTTAAAACTATTGTGGAGTTCCAGAACCTTTTATCAGGTTAAAACTATTGTGGAGTTCCAGAACCTCTTATCAGGTCAAAACTATTGTGGAGTTCCAGAACCTCTTATCAGGTCAAAACTATTGTGGAGTTCCAGAACCTCTTATCAGGTTAAAAGTATTGTGGAGTTCCAGAACCTCTTATCAGGTCAAAAGTATTGTGGAGTTCCAGAACCTCTTATCAGGTCAAAAGTATTGTGGAGTTCCGGAACCTCTTATCAGGTCAAAAGTATTGTGGAGTTCCAGAACCTCTTATCAGGTCAAAGTATTGTGGAGTTCCGGAACCTCTTATCAGGTCAAAAGTATTGTGGAGTTCTGGAACCTCTTATTAGGTCAAAAGTATTGTGGAGTTCCGGAACCTCTTATCAGATCAAAAGTATTGTGGAGTTCCTGAACCTCTTATCAGGTCAAAAGTATTGTGGAGTTCCTGAACCTCTTATCAGGTCAAAAGTATTGTGGAGTTCCAGAACCTCTTATCAGATCAAAAGTATTGTGGAGTTCCAGAACCTCTTATCAGATCAAAAGTATTGTGGAGTTCCAGAACCTCTTATCAGGTCAAAAGTATTGTGGAGTTCCAGAACCTCTTATCAGGTCAAAAGTATTGTGGAGTCCCGGAACCTCTTATCAGATCAAAAGTATTGTGGAGTTCCAGAACCTCTTATCAGGTCAAAAGTATTGTGGAGTTCCAGAACCTCTTATCAGATCAAAAGTATTGTGGAGTTCCAGAACCTCTTATCAGGTCAAAAGTATTGTGGAGTTCCGGAACCTCTTATCAGGTCAAAAGTATTGTGGAGTTCCAGAACCTCTTATCAGGTCAAAAGTATTGTGGAGTTCCGGAACCTCTTATCAGGTCAAAAGTATTGTGGAGTTCCAGAACCTCTTATCAGATCAAAAGTATTGTGGAGTTCCAGAACCTCTTATCAGGTCAAAAGTATTGTGGAGTTCCGGAACCTCTTATCAGGTCAAAAGTATTGTGGAGTTCCAGAACCTCTTATCAGGTCAAAAGTATTGTGGAGTTCCAGAACCTCTTATCAGGTCAAAAGTATTGTGGAGTTCCGGAACCTCTTATCAGGTCAAAAGTATTGTGGAGTTCCAGAACCTTTTATCAGGTCAAAAGTATTGTGGAGTTCCAGAACCTCTTATCAGATCAAAAGTATTGTGGAGTTCCTGAACCTCTTATCAGGTCAAAAGTATTGTGGAGTTCCAGAACCTCGTATCAGGTCAAAAGTATTGTGGAGTTCCTGAACCTCTTATCAGGTCAAAAGTATTGTGGAGTTCCGGAACCTCTTATCAGGTCAAAAGTATTGTGCAGTTTCTGAACCTCGTATCAGGTCAAAAGTATTGTGCAGTTTCTGAACCTCGTATCAGGTCAAAAGTATTGTGCAGTTCCTGCACCTACATATATAAACAGTACCAGCACCTATTTCAGTCCAAGTCAAGCACTGGACTTACCATGAAATGTAAAACTGTTGACACTTTAAAAAATCGAAATCGAGAATAGTTAATTGTCTCTCACGTGAGGGCTGTGTAACCAGGAGACTGGGGAGGTGTGATGTCATTGTGAATATGTAATGAAGCTTAATTTTGCCAGCCAAGGGCTGTGGCATGGCGTCAGACAGACAGGTCTACAGTAACCACTACTACCAGTGCTGTAGCATGGTGAGACAGACAGGTCTACAGTAACCACTATTACCAGTACTGTAGCATGGTGAGACAGACAGACAGGTCTACAGTAACCACTACTACCAGTACTGTGGCATGGTGAGCCAGACAGACAGGTCTACAGTAACCACTACTACCAGTACTGTAGCATGGTGAGACAGACAGACAGGTCTACAGTAACCACTACTACCAGTACTGTGGCATGGTGAGCCAGACAGACAGGTCTACAGTAACCACTACTACCAGTACTGTAGCATGGTGAGACAGACAGACAGGTCTACAGTAACCACTACTACCAGTACTGTAGCATGGTGAGACAGACAGACAGGTCTACAGTAACCACTACTACCAGTACTGTAGCATGGTGAGACAGACAGACAGGTCTGCAGTAACCACGACCACCAGTACTGTAGCATGGTGAGACAGACCGGTCTGCAGTAACCACTACCACCAGCAGAGAGCAGCACAGTAGAGGGTAGAATAGAACAGCCTGTGGTTACAGTAACAGCACTTTCATTTTCAACATCGTTTAAGTTTCAAGTTAGATAAAGCAGAAATAGGCTGGGTGATGAACTATGAACCGTCTCACAGACTAGCTGAACAATCTAGCCCACTCAAACCAATCACAACAATAGATTGCAGTAGGAATATCATGCCATTATCCCACATCCCTATACTAGGGGTATAACTGTTCTGAGTGTGATTTGAATCAGCTGTTGCTATGTAACCAGCCATCATGCACTGACAGGCCTAATCAACCCAATCAGACAAGGTAAACAATCTAAACAGTGAGACTTTCAGAAGGGCAGTTTCCAGGATAGGATTTGATTATCCCTGCCCTTACAGGCCCAAGATAGTAGGAATACAACCCGGGCCCAGGTTATATACCCAGTCAGTCTCATACAGTAGGAATACAACCCGGGCCCAGGCTCCATACCCAGTCAGTCTCATACAGTAGGAATACAACCCGGGCCCAGGTTCCATACCCAGTCAGTTTTATACAGTAGGAATACGACCCGGGCCCAGGTTCCATACCCAGTCAGTCTCATACAGTAGGAATACGACCCGGGCCCAGGTTCCATACCCAGTCAGTCTCATACAGTAGGAACACGACCCAGGCCCAGGTTCCAAACCCAGTCAGTCTCATACAGTAGGAATACGACCCGGGACCAGGTTCCATACCCAGTCAGTCTTATACAGTAGAAACACGACCCTGGCCCAGGTTCTATACCCAGTCAGTCTCATACAGTAGAAATACGACCCGGGCTCCATACCCAGTCAGTCTCATACAGTAGGAATATGACCCGGGGCCAGATTCCATACCTAGTCAGTCTCATACAGTACGCAGCTCCAGTATAGAGGTACACAACCCAGGGCAACACAGTTTCAAAAGCAGCAAATGAGCCTCAGCAGTCTTAAGACTCCCTCCCAGAATGCTTTGCACTAATCTACAGTAGCTGCTTACAGTGGCTGGAGGCTCACCCTGGGTTAGAGTTAGACGAGGTCAGCCAGGTATGAGTCCTGTTTGGGACAGGATCACTGCCTGGTCTGGTGTTGTCTAAGGATGCTTGTCTAGGTCAGCCAGGTATGAGTCCTGTTAGGGACAGGATCACTGACTGGCCTGGTGTTGTCTAAGGATGCTTGTCTAGGTCAGCCAGGTATGAGTCCTGTTTGGGACAGGATCACTGCCTGGCCTGGTGTTGTCTAAGGACGCTTGTCTAGGTCAGCCAGGTATGAGTCCTGTTTGGGACAGGATCACTGCCTGGCCTGGTGTTGTCTAAGGACGCGTGTCTAGGTCAGCCAGGTATGAGTCCTGTTTGGGACAGGATCACTGCCTGGTCTGGTGTTGTCTAAGGACGCTTGTCTAGGTCAGCCAGGTATGAGTCCTGTTTGGGACAGGATCACTGCCTGGTCTGGTGTTGTCTAAGGACGCTTGTCTAGGTCAGCCAGGTATGAGTCCTGTTTGGGACAGGATCACTGCCTGGTCTGGTGTTGTCTAAGGACGCTTGTCTAGGTCAGCCAGGTATGAGTCCTGTTTGGGACAGGATCACTGCCTGGCCTGGTGTTGTCTAAGGATGCTTGTCTAGGTCAGCCAGGTATGAGTCCTGTTTGGGACAGGATTACTGCCTGGCCTGGTGTTGTCTAAGGATGCTTGTCTAGGTCAGCCAGGTATGAGTCCTGTTTGGGACAGGATCACTGCCTGGTCTGTTGTTGTCTAAGGATGCTTGTCTAGGTCAGCCAGGTATGAGTCCTGTTTGGGACAGGATCACTGCCTGGCCTGGTGTTGTCTAAGGACGCTTGTCTAGGTCAGCCAGGTATGAGTCCTGTTTGGGACAGGATCACTACCTGGTCTGGTGTTGTCTAAGGATGCTTGTCTAGGTCAGCCAGGTATGAGTCCTGTTTGGGACAGGATCACTGCCTGGCCTGGTGTTGTCTAAGGACGCTTGTCTAGGTCAGCCAGGTATGAGTCCTGTTTGGGACAGGATCACTGCCTGGCCTGGTGTTGTCTAAGGACGCTTGTCTAGGTCAGCCAGGTATGAGTACTGTTTGGGACAGGATCACTGCCTGGCCTGGTGTTGTCTAAGGATGCTTGTCTAGGTCAGCCAGGTATGAGTACTGTTTGGGACAGGATCACTGCCTGGTCTGGTGTTGTCTAAGGATGCTTGTCTAGGTCAGTCATGTATGAGTCCTGTTTGGGACAGGATCCCTAACTGGTCTGGTGTTGTCTAAGGACGCTTGTATAGGTCAACCAGCTATGAGTCCTGTTTGGGACAGGATCACTGCCTGGCCTGTTGTTGTCTAAGGACGCTTGTCTAGGTCAGCCAGGTATGAGTCCTGTTTGGGACATGATCACTGCCTGGCCTGGTGTTGTCTAAGAACGCTTGTCTAGGTCAGCCAGGTATGAGTCCTGTTTGGGACAGGATCACTGCCTGGTCTGGTGTTGTCTAAGGACGCTTGTCTAGGTCAGCCAGGTATGAGTACTGTTTGGGACAGGATCACTGCCTGGCCTGGTGTTGTCTAACGATGCTTGTCTAGGTCAGCCAGGTATGAGTCCTGTTTGGGACAGGATCACTGCCTGGCCTGGTGTTGTCTAAGGACGCTTGTCTAGGTCAGCCAGGTATGAGTCCTGTTTGGGACAGGATCACTGCCTGGCCTGGTGTTGTCTAAGGACGCGTGTCTAGGTCAGCCAGGTATGAGTCCTGTTTGGGACAGGATCACTGCCTGGTCTGGTGTTGTCTAAGGACGCTTGTCTAGGTCAGCCAGGTATGAGTCCTGTTTGGGACAGGATCACTGCCTGGTCTGGTGTTGTCTAAAAACACTTATCTACTAAACTCTTATGGGGTGAGACAGAGTCCATCTGAGGACAAGGAGATCCTATAAGTCTACTGTACATACAGTATATCCTCAGTGATAACTCTTACGAGGTGAGACAGGGCCCATCTGAGGACAAGGGGATCCTATAAATCTACTGTACATACAGTATATCCTCAGTGATAACTCTTATGGGGTGAGACAGAGTCCATCTGATGACAAGGAGATCCTACACGCATACAGTATAGAAAAAATATTATGCCACTTAGAAGAGTCAATACATTACTGCAGAATGATCCTTGTGAAAACACTGTGAGGTGAGACAGAGTCATCTGTAGAATGTGTCTGTGAACCCAGACAGTGGTCTGGATGGTGGGAGGTATGGAGGAGACAGTGGTCTGGATGGTGGGAGGTATGGAGGAGGCAGTGGTCTGGATGGTGGGAGGTATGGAGGAGACAGTGGTCTGGATGGTGGGAGGTATGGAGGAGACAGTGGTCTGGATGGTGGGAGGTATGGAGGAGACAGTGGTCTGGATGGTGGGTATCATGGAGGAGACAGTGGTCTGGATTGTGGGTATCATGGAGGAGGCAGTGGTCTGGATGGTGGGTATCATGGAGGAGACAGTGGTCTGGATGGTGGGTATCATGGAGGAGACAGTGGTCTGGATGGTGGGAGGTATGGAGGAGACAGTGGTCTGGATGGTGGGAGGTATGGAGGAGACAGTGGTCTGGATGGTGGGAGGTATGGAGGAGACAGTGGTCTGGGTGGTGGGAGGTATGGAGGAGACAGTGGTCTGGATGGTGGGTAACATGGAGGAGACAGTGGTCTGGATGGTGGGAGGTATGGAGGAGACAGTGGTCTGGATAGTGGGAGGTATGGAGGAGACAGTGGTCTGGATGGTGGGAGGTATGGAGGAGACAGTGGTCTGGGTGGTGGGAGGTATGGAGGAGACAGTAGTCTGGATGGTGGGAGGTATGGAGGAGGCAGTGGTCTGGATGGTGGGTATCATGGAGGAGACAGTGGTCTGGATGGTGGGAGGTATGGAGGAGTCAGTGGTCTGGATGGTGGTCTTTATAGAGCCTGACAGATGGTAGGTGTCTTTATAGAGCCTGAGGTGATAGTTGTCTTTATAGAGTCTGAGGTGGTAGGTGTCTTTATAGAGCCTGACAGGTGATAGTTGTCTTTATAGAGCCTGAGGTGATAGTTGTCTTTATAGAGTCTGACAGGTGATAGTTGTCTTTATAGAGCCTGACAGGTGATAGTTGTCTTTATAGAGCCTGACAGGTGGTAGGTGTCTTTATAGAGCCTGACAGGTGGTAGGTGTCTTTATAGAGCCTGACAGGTGGTAGTTGTCTTTATAGAGCCTGACAGGTGATAGTTGTCTTTATAGAGCCTGACAGGTGGTAGGTGTCTTTATAGAGTCTGACAGGTGGTAGGTGTCTTTATAGAGCCTGACAGGTGGTAGTTGTCTTTATAGAGCCTGACAGGTGATAGTTGTCTTTATAGAGCCTGACAGGTGGTAGGTGTCTTTATAGAGCCTGACAGGTGGTAGGTGTCTTTATAGAGCCTGACAGGTGGTAGTGGTCTTTATAGAACCTGAGGTGATAGTTGTCTTTATAGAGCCTGACAGGTGGTAGTTGTCTTTATAGAGCCTGACAGGTGATAGTTGTCTTTATAGAGCCTGACAGGTGGTAGGTGTCTTTATAGAGCCTGACAGGTGGTAGGTGTCTTTATAGAGTCTGACAGGTGGTAGGTGTCTTTATAGAACCTGACAGGTGATAGTTGTCTTTATAGAGCCTGACAGGTGGTAGGTGTCTTTATAGAGCCTGACAGGTGATAGTTGTCTTTATAGAGCCTGACAGGTGATAGTTGTCTTTATAGAGCCTGACAGGTGGTAGGTGTCTTTATAGAGCCTGACAGGTGGTAGGTGTCTTTATAGAGCCTGACAGGTGATAGTTGTCTTTATAGAGCCTGACAGGTGGTAGGTGTCTTTATAGAGCCTGACAGGTGGTAGGTGTCTTTATAGAACCTGACAGGTGGTAGTTGTCTTTATAGAGCCTGACAGGTGGTAGTTGTCTTTATAGAGCCTGACAGGTGGTAGTTGTCTTTATAGAGCCTGACAGGTGATAGTTGTCTTTATAGAGCCTGACAGGTGATAGGTGTCTTTATAGAGTCTGACAGGTGGTAGGTGTCTTTATAGAGTCTGACAGGTGATAGTTGTCTTTATAGAGCCTGAGGTGGTAGTTGTCTTTATAGAGCCTGACAGGTGGTAGGTGTCTTTATAGAGCCTGACAGGTGATAGTTGTCTTTATAGAGTCTGACAGGTGGTAGGTGTCTTTATAGAGTCTGACAGGTGGTAGTTGTCTTTATAGAACCTGACAGGTGGTAGTTGTCTTTATAGAGCCTGACAGGTGGTAGTTGTCTTTATAGAACCTGACAGGTGGTAGTTGTCTTTATAGAGCCTGACAGGTGGTAGGTGTCTTTATAGAGCCTGACAGGTGGTAGTGGTCTTTATAGAGCCTGACAGGTGGTAGTGGTCTTTATAGAACCTGAGGTGATAGTTGTCTTTATAGAGCCTGACAGGTGGTAGTTGTCTTTATAGAGTCTGACAGGTGGAAGTTTTCTTTATAGAGTCTGACAGGTGATAGTTGTCTTTATAGAGTCTGACAGGTGATAGTTGTCTTTATAGAGCCTGACAGGTGATAGGTGTCTTTATAGAGTCTGACAGGTGGTAGTTGTCTTTATAGAGCCTGACAGGTGGTAGTTGTCTTTATAGAGTCTGACAGGTGGTAGGTGTCTTTATAGAGCCTGACAGGTGATAGTTGTCTTTATAGAGTCTGACAGTTGGTAGGTGTCTTTATAGAGCCTGACAGGTGTTAGTTGTCTTTATAGAGCCTGACAGGTGATAGTTGTCTTTATAGAACCTGACAGGTGGTAGTTGTCTTTATAGAACCTGACAGGTGGTAGTTGTCTTTATAGAACCTGACAGGTGATAGTTTTCTTTATAGAGTCTGACAGGTGGTAGTTGTCTTTATAGAGTCTGACAGGTGATAGTTGTCTTTATAGAGTCTGACAGGTGGTAGTTGTCTTTATAGAGTCTGACAGGTGGTAGGTGTCTTTATAGAGCCTGACAGGTGGTAGGTGTCTTTATAGAGTCTGACAGGTGATAGTTGTCTTTATAGAGCCTGACAGGTGGTAGTTGTCTTTATAGAGCCTGACAGGTGATAGTTGTCTTTATAGAGCCTGACAGGTGATAGTTGTCTTTATAGAGTCTGAGGTGATAGTTGTCTTTATAGAGCCTGACAGGTGGTAGGTGTCTTTATAGAGCCTGACAGGTGGTAGGTGTCTTTATAGAGTCTGACAGGTGATAGTTGTCTTTATAGAGCCTGACAGGTGGTAGTGGTCTTTATAGAGCCTGACAGGTGGTAGGTGTCTTTATAGAGTCTGACAGGTGGTAGGTGTCTTTATAGAGCCTGAGGTGATAGTTGTCTTTATAGAGCCTGAGGTGATAGTTGTCTTTATAGAGCCTGACAGGTGGTAGTTGTCTTTATAGAGTCTGACAGGTGGTAGGTGTCTTTATAGAGTCTGACAGGTGGTAGGTGTCTTTATAGAGTCTGACAGGTGATAGTTGTCTTTATAGAGCCTGAGGTGGTAGTGGTCTTTATAGAGCCTGACAGGTGGTAGTTGTCTTTATAGAGTCTGACAGGTGTTAGGTGTCTTTATAGAGCCTGACAGGTGGTAGTTGTCTTTATAGAGCCTGAGGTGATAGTTGTCTTTATAGAGTCTGACAGGTGATAGTTGTCTTTATAGAGCCTGAGGTGGTAGTGGTCTTTATAGAGCCTGACAGGTGGTAGTTGTCTTTATAGAGTCTGACAGGTGTTAGGTGTCTTTATAGAGCCTGACAGGTGGTAGTTGTCTTTATAGAGTCTGAGGTGGTAGTTGTCTTTATAGAGTCTGAGGTGGTAGTTGTCTTTATAGAGCCTGACAGGTGGTAGGTGTCTTTATAGAGCCTGACAGGTGATAGTTGTCTTTATAGAGCCTGACAGGTGATAGTTGTCTTTATAGAGCCTGACAGGTGGTAGGTGTCTTTATAGAGCCTGACAGGTGGTAGTGGTCTTTATAGAGTCTGACAGGTGGTAGGTGTCTTTATAGAGCCTGACAGGTGATAGTTGTCTTTATAGAGCCTGACAGGTGGTAGTTGTCTTTATAGAGTCTGACAGGTGGTAGGTGTCTTTATAGAGTCTGACAGGTGATAGTTGTCTTTATAGAGCCTGACAGGTGATAGTTGTCTTTATAGAGCCTGACAGGTGATAGTTGTCTTTATAGAGCCTGAGGTGGTAGTGGTCTTTATAGAGCCTGACAGGTGGTAGTTGTCTTTATAGAGTCTGACAGGTGGTAGGTGTCTTTATAGAGTCTGACAGGTGGTAGGTGTCTTTATAGAGTCTGACAGGTGATAGTTGTCTTTATAGAGCCTGAGGTGGTAGTGGTCTTTATAGAGCCTGACAGGTGGTAGTTGTCTTTATAGAGTCTGACAGGTGTTAGGTGTCTTTATAGAGCCTGACAGGTGGTAGTTGTCTTTATAGAGTCTGAGGTGGTAGTTGTCTTTATAGAGTCTGACAGGTGGTAGTTGTCTTTATAGAGCCTGACAGGTGGTAGGTGTCTTTATAGAGTCTGACAGGTGGTAGTTGTCTTTATAGAGCCTGACAGGTGGTAGTTGTCTTTATAGAGTCTGACAGGTGATAGTTGTCTTTATAGAGCCTGACAGGTGATAGTTGTCTTTATAGAGTCTGACAGGTGATAGTTGTCTTTATAGAGCCTGACAGGTGGTAGGTGTCTTCGTGGACACAGGGGGTAAAGAGATCCCTTTTTGGAGCCATTTACCACTGGAGTCATAGTTCCTTCAACCCGATGAGAGGTTGAAACTCAACTTCAGAGAGTCACTGACACAGAAACACGTTATGACTTGAGAACAGCGGGAGAGAAAACTTGCGTGTGTGTGTGTGTGTGTGTGTGTGTGTGTGTGTGTGTGTGTGTGTGTGTGTGTGTGTGTGTGTGTGTGTGTGTGTGTGTGTGTGTGTGTGTGTGTGTGTGTGTGTGTGTGTGTGTGTGTGTGTGTGTGTGTGTGTGTGTGCAACGCTTCACCATTCCCCTCTCAACTGGTCATGGAGATGGAGGGAGGGAAAGACATTAGCCTGTAATAAAGTCAGCGATGTGTCACAATCACATGACTCTTGTCTTCCCCTCTCTCTCCATCTCTCTCTCATTGTCTCTCTCAATTCAATTCAATTCAAGGGGCTTTATTGTCTTGGGAAACATGTGTTAACATTGCCAAAGCATGTGAATTAGATAATATACAAAAGTGAAATAAACAATAAAAATGAACAGTAAACATTACACTCTGTCACGACTTCCACCGAAGATGGCTCCTCTCCATGTTCGGGCGGCACTCGGCGGTCGTCGTCACCGGTCTACTAGCTGCCACTGATTCCTTTTTCTTTTCTGTTGGTTTTGTCTTGATTGTTTTCACCTGTACCTTATTTGTTGTTAATACTGTGCTATTTAAACTTCCAGGGCCCCCCTGCTTTTATGCGGGCTTATTCCTCTCTGTCAGTGGTCGATTTTTGTTTTGCTCATACATATTTTTGCTGTTCGTTATTTCCCCTGGTTTTGGGGGCCTTAACTGTTTATTGGTCATTGTGCCTGCATGTTGGCTAGACCCAGCTGAATAAATACGTCTACATTGGAAGCTTTGCTCTCTGCGCCTGACTCCACACCCACCACTCCTAGCTTTCGTGACAGAAGCCCGCACCCTAAGCCATGGAGTCAGCAGGAGCAGCTGCGTCCCCTCTCCCATCCATGGAAGAGCGTGTCCTCCATCACACGGCCATCCTATACTGGATCGGGACGGCGATGGACCAGATGATGGAGAGAATGGACAGATGGGAGAGGAGCGGCCTCCCTACCTCGTCTCCAGCTCCTCTTCAGCCTGCGCTACCAACTTCTCCGGCGGCATCCGGACCCAGTGCTCTTCGGCTCGCGCCCCCGAGGGAGTACGATGGAACGGCTGCCGGGTGCAAGGGATTCTTGCTCCAGCTAGAGCTTTACCTGGCTACCGTTCGCCCGACTCCCTCTGGAGAGGAGATTGTGAGCGTCCTCGGCAGAGCCCTGGAGTGGGCCGACGCGGTCTGGGAGGGTCCAGACTCAGCGAGGGACCACTACCCTGAGTTCATACGCCGGTTCCGGGCTGTGTTCGACCACCCACCAGAGGGTCGAGCAGCGGGTGAACGGCTGTTCCACATTAGGCAGGAGACGAGGAGCGCGCAGGACTTCACGCTGGAGTTTCGGACCCTGGCCGCTGGAGCGGGGTGGAACAACAGGGCCCTGATGGACCACTACCGGTGTAGCTTCCGGGAGGACGCCGGTGTAGCTTCCGGGAGGACGCCGGTGTAGCTTCCGGGAGGACGTCCGCAGTTGGGTCGGGACGCCACCCTCACCCTAGACGAACTCATAGACATGTCAATCCGACTAGACAACCTGCTAGCTGCTCACGGGCGTCCAGAGCAGTTCCTGTTTGTTCCGCCCCTCAGCACTCCCGCTCCAACACCCATGGAGTTAGGGGGTGCTGCATCCAGGGGGACCGGAGGAGGAGGAGTTCGTCTGGGAGTCGAGAGGGCAGGCAGAGCACTGCTCGGACACCCCAGGTGAGTCAGCACCAGACTCACCCAGAGCTCCCTGTTGGTCACATGTTCATACTAATCTCTTTTCCTGAGTTTTCCGCCTCTTTCCAGCATAAGGCGCTAGTCGATTCAGGTGCAGCTGGGAGTTTTATGGACCACGTGCTCGCTCATAGATTAGGGATTCTGCTGGTGCAGATAGGCCAACCCTTCCCCGTGCACTCCCTAGATAGTCGACCGTTAGGGTCAGGGCTGGTCAGGGAGGCCACGGTTCCACTGGACATGGTAACGCAGGGGGTCATAGGGAGCGGATTAGTCTCTTCCTCATTGATTCTCCTGCGTTTCCAGTGGTGCTGGGGATTCCCTGGTTGGCTAGTCACAATCCTAGGACTTCATGGAAAACAGGGGGCTCTAAAGGGGTGGTCAGAGGAGTGTTCAGGTAGGTGTATAAGAGTTTCCATCGAGTCAACGACGGTGGAGAGTCCAGACCAGGTTTCAAATGTGCGCATTCCCTCAGAATATGTCGATTTGGCTATCGCTTTCTGTAAAAAGAGGGCGACCCAATTACCACCTCATCGACAAGGGGATTGCGCGATAAACCTCCAGGCAAATGCAGCACTTCCCAGGAGTCACGTGTTCCCGCTGTCACAGGAGGAGACAGTGGCTATGGAGACATATGTCACTGAGTCTCTGGGACAGGGGTACATTCGGCCCTCCTCGTCACCCGTCTCCTCCAGTTTCTTTTTTGTGAAGAAGAAGGAGGGAGGTCTGCGTACGTGCATTGATTATAGAGGTCTAAATGCTATCACAGTGGGGTTTGGTTACCCGCTATCTCTCATCGCTACGGCGGTGGAATCATTTCACGGTGTGCGCTTTTTCACAAAACTGGATTTCAGGAGTGCATATAACTTGGTGCGTATCCGGGAGAGAGATGAGTGGAAGACCGTGTTTAGTACTACATCTGGCCATTATGAGTACCTCGTCATTCCGTATGGGTTGAAGAGAACTCCAGCCGTCTTTCAAACCTTCGTAGATGAGATTCTCAGGGATGTGGTGGTTTATATCGATGACATTCTGATCTATTCCACCGCACGCGCCGCGCATGTGTCTCTGGTGCCCAGGGTACTTGGGCGACTGTTGGAGCATGACCTGTACGTCAAGGCTGAGAAATGTGTGTTCTCCAAAAAAGCCGTCTCTTTCCTGGGGTATCGCATTTCCACATCTGGGGTGGTGATGGAGTGTGACAGCGTTGCAACCGTGTGCGTAATTGGCCGACTCCGACCACGGTAAAGGAGGTGCAGCGGTTCTTAGGGTTTGCCAACTACTACCGGAGGTTTATCCGGGGTTTTGGCAAGGTGGCTGCTTCCATTACCTCACTGCTGAAGGGGGGGCCTTTGCGTTTGGGGTGGTCAGCGGAGGCGGGCAGAGCTTTTAGTCGTCTGAAGGCGCTGTTTACCGAAGCTCCCGTATTGGCTCATCCGGACCCTCTTTGGCATTCATAGTGGAGGTGGACGCGCCCGAGGCTGGGGTTGGAGCCGTGCTATCACAGCGCTCGGGCACGCCACCGAAGCTCCGCCACTGCGCCATTTTTTTCAAAATGCTCGGTCCGGCGGAGCGAAACTATGACGTGGGGGACCGGGAGTTGCTGGCTGTGGTAAAAGCTCTGAAGGTGTGGAGACATTGGCTTGAGGGGGCTAAACACCCTTTTCTCATCTGGACTGACCACCGTAATCTGGAGTACATCCGGGCAGCGAGGAGACTGAATCTTCGCCAGGCAAGGTGGGCCATGTTTTTCACCAGATTTCGGTTCACCATCTCCTATAGACCAGGTTCCCTTAACACTAAGGCTGACGCGCTGTCCCGTCTCTATGATACCGAGGAGCGGTCCATCGATCCTACTCCCATACTTCCGGCCTCATGTCTGGTGGCACCGGTGGTATGGGAGGTGGACGCGGACATCGAGCGGGCGTCACGGTTAGAACCCGCACCACCACAGTGTCCAGCGGGCCGGAAGTACGTGTTGCTTGGTGTTCGTGACAAATTGATCCGGTGGGCCCACACACTACCCTCTTCGGGTCATCCGGGAATTGGGAGGACGGTGCGGGGTCTTAGGGGGAAGTACTGGTGGCCCACTTTAGCGAAGGACGTGAGGTTTTATGTCTCCTCCTGTTCAGTGTGCGCTCAGAGTAAGGCTCCTAGACACCTGCCTAGAAGGAAGTTACACCTCCCCGTTCCACAACGGCCCTGGTCACATCTGTCGGTGGAC